>NW_026113241.1:0-33406 GCF_024323335.1 Lathyrus oleraceus | reverse complement strand
GAGTGTTACACACAACCCTTACATAAGAGAAAGAAGCCAAAGAAAATTCAAAGGCCTCGTATTACACTTGCAATCCTCCTAACAATGAGAAATGTTGTTCCAAAAAAGAGTTATACCAATCTCATAAAGCGTTGGTCGATCCTCCCAAAAAAACTTACTATATTAACAACACGACCATAGTTGTTAGGATAAAAAACATCATTGAATTCTCATTAAAGGATTACTAACATAAATAAAATTTAAAGAAAAATAAATAAATATTCAGTAGTTCAACCGAAGAACAGCAAATGCAACCGATTTGACAACTAATAATATCGACGATTGATGTTGATAGCATTTTTTTAAATCTCAAATGATCAGAATCAATGCTTTTGATACTGAAGTGGAAGAAACTCTTCCTCATCCTCCAATGGAGTAGATGAAGGACAAGAAATTGTTATCTTATTTGTTTAACGGTGGTTCACTCGATCTTAACAATCATGTGGAGTTCACATCTCAATCTACCGTTAGTTATTTTGTTTTTATGCAAACTATCTATTATTTTTAGACGGTTATAATGTGAGGTTGCTAGATTAATTTTTCTATAATATATATATTTGATGGCATAGAAAATAAATTTAATAGATATATTTTATCGCTTGAATAAAATATAGTCATGATTTTAAATTTATTATTTTAACTGAATTTTGAACTCTTATTTTAAAATTATAATAATTACAATGTCAAATGTATTATTTTTTCCAAAAGTTATATCTATATTAATATAACAAAATAGTAAATAGAAAGAAAAAATTATATATAATTACAAAATGGGTCATCCTAACTAGTGCTATAAAGACACTCTTTAAGAATTTCAATAAAAAAGTATATTTTTTAAAATATTATTTTAATCTCAAATATATAAATTAATAACATTTTTCAACATATATATGTAATATTCTCTATTATCTAATCTATAGATATATAGATGGCGGGAGTTGTAAATATATATAGAATATGATAGAGAGATAATATATATATTAGAGTATGGATAGAATATACATTTATATATATATATATATATATATATATATATATATATATATATATATATATATAAGTTTTGGGATTTAGAGTGTTACACACAACCCTTAACATAAGAAGAAAGAAGCCAAAAGAAAATTCAAAGGCCTCGTATTACACTTGCAATCCTCCTAACAATGAGAAATGTTGTTCCAAAAAGAGTTATACCAATCTCAAAAAGAGCGTGGTCGATCCTCCCAAAAAAACTTAATAATTAACAACCACGACTCATAGTTGTTAGGATAACAACATCATTGAATTCTCATTAATAGGATTTACTAACATAAATAAAATTTAAAGAAAAATAAATAAATATTCAGTAGTTCAACCTGAAGAACAGCAAATGCAACCGATTTGACAACTAATAATATCGACGATTGATGTTGATAGCATTTTTTTAAATCTCAAATGATCAGAATCAATGCTTTTGATACTGAAGTGAAGAAACTCTTCCTCATCCTCCAATGGAGTAGATGAAGGACAAGAAATTGTTTATCTTATTTGTTTTAACGGTGGTTCACTCGATCTTAACAATCATCTGTGAGTTCACATCTCAATCTACCGTTAGTTTATTTTTGTTTTTATGCAAACTATCTATTATTTTTTAGACGGTTTATAATGTGAGGTTGCTAGATTAATTTTTCTATAATATATATATATTGATGGCATAGAAAATAAATTTAATAGATATATTTTATCGCTTGAATAAAATATAGTCATGATTTTAATTTTATTATTTAACTGAATTTTGAACTCTTATTTTAAAATTATAATAATTACAATGTCAAATGTATTAGGAGTTTTTTCCAAAATTTATATCTATTAAATATAACAAATAGTAATAGAAAGAAAAAATTATATATAATTACAAAATGGGTCATCCTAACTAGTGCTATAAAGACACTCTTTAAGAATTTCAAATCAAAAGTATATTTTTTTAAAAAATTATTTTTTAATCTCAAATATATTAAATATATACATTTGCACATAGATATGTAAGCTGGAGAGATAAATAGGATATTATATATATATATATATATATATTATATATCTATATATATATATATATATATATCGCCGAGACCAGAACGCTCTCGGGAGCTCCCCCCCTCCCTTACCCATACGAACACAGCTATATATATATCGGTATATAATATTATATCCTATACACTAAATCCCTCGGTACGAGGGCAAGGAAGTTGGGATTTAGAGTGTTACACACAACCCTTAACATAAGAAGAAAGAAGCCAAAAGAAAATTCAAAGGCCTCGTATTACACTTGCAATCCTCCTAACAATGAGAAATGTTGTTCCAAAAAGAGTTATACCAATCTCATAAAAGAGCGTTGGTTGATCCTCCCAAAAAAACTTACTATAATTAACAACCACGACTCATAGTTGTTAGGATAACAAACATCATTGAATTCTCATTAATAGGATTTACTAACATAAATAAAATTTAAAGAAAAATAAATAAATATTCAGTAGTTCAACCTGAAGAACAGCAAATGCAAACCGATTTGACAACTAATAATATCGACGATTGAGTTGTGATAGCATTTTTTTAAATCTCAAATGATCAGAATCAATGCTTTTGATACTGAAGTGGAAGAAACTCTTCCTCATCCTCCAATGGAGTAGATGAAGGAAAAGAAATTGTTTATCTTATTTGTTTTAACGGTGGTTCACTCGATCTTAACAATCATGTAGAATTCACATCTCAATCTACCGTTAGTTTATTTTTGTTTTATGCAAACAATCTATTACTTTTTAGACGGTTTATAATGTGAGGTTGCTAGATTGATTTTTCTATAATATGTATTATATTTAATGGCATAGAAAAAAAATTTAATAGATATATTTTATCGCTTGAATAAAATATAGTCATGATTTTAAATTTTATTATGTTAACTGAATTTTGAACTTTTATTTTAAAATTATAATAATCACAATGTCAAATGTATTATTTTATTCCAAAATTTATATCTATATTAAATATAACAAATTAGTAAATAGAAAGAAAAAATTATATATAATTACAAAATGGGTCATCCTAACTAGTGCTATAAAGACACTCTTTAAGAATTTCAAATAAAAAAAGTATATTTTTTAAAATTTATTTTAATCTCAAATATATTAAATATATACATTTTAATATATATATATATATATATATATATATATATATATATATATATATATATATATATATATATATATAATATATATATATATATATAAGTTTTGGGATTTAGAGTGTTACACAAACCCTTAACATAAGAAGAAAGAAGCCAAAAGAAAATTCAAAGGCCTCGTATTACACTTGCAATCCTCCTAACAATGAGAAATGTTGTTCCAAAAAGAGTTATACCAATCTCATAAAAGAGCGTTGGTCGATCCTCCCAAAAAAACTTACTATAATTAACAACCACGACTCATAGTTGTTAGGATAACAAACATCATTGAATTCTCATTAATAGGATTTACTAACATAAATAAAATTTAAAGAAAAATAAATAAATATTCAGTAGTTCACCTGAAGAACAGCAAATGCAAACGATTTGACAACTAATAATATCGACGATTGATGTTGATAGCATTTTTTTTAAATCTCAAATGATCAGAATCAATGCTTTTGATACTGAAGTGGAAGAAACTCTTCCTCATCCTCCAATGGAGTAGATGAAGGACAAGAAATTGTTTATCTTATTTGTTTTAACGGTGGTTCACTCGATCTTAACAATCATGTGAGTTCACATCTCAATCTACCGTTAGTTTATTTTTGTTTTTATGCAAACTATCTATTTTTTAGACGGTTTATAATGTGAGGTTGCTAGATTAATTTTTCTATAATATTGATTATATTTGATGGCATAGAAAATAAATTTAATAGATATATTTTATCGCTTGAATAAAATATAGTCATGATTTTAAATTTATTATTTTAACTGAATTTTGAACTTATTTTAAAATTATAATAATTACAATGTCAAATGTATTATTTTTTTCCAAAAGTTATATCTATATTAAATATAACAAGATAGTAAATAGAAAGAAAAAATATATATTATTACAAAATGGGTCATCCTAACTAGTGCTATAAAGACACTCTTTAAGAATTTCAAATAAAAAAGTATATTTTTTAAAATTATTTATGTTAATCTCAATATATTAAAATATATACATTTTAAATTATATATAATATAATATATATATATATATGATATATATATATATATATATATATATATATATATATATATATATATATATATATATATAATATATATATATATATATATATATATATATATAAGTTTGGGATTTAGAGTGTTACACACAACCTTAACATAAGAAGAAAGAAGCCAAAAGAAATTCAAAGGCCTCGTATTACACTTGCAATCCTCCTAACAATGAGAAATGTTGTTCCAAAAAGAGTTATACCAATCTCATAAAAGAGCGTTGGTCGATCCTCCCAAAAAAAACTTACTATAATAACAACCACGACTCATAGTTGTTAGGATAACAAACATCATTGAATTCTCATTAATAGGATTTACTAACATAAATAAAATTTAAAGAAAAATAAATAAATATTCAGTAGTTCAACCTGAAGAACAGCAAATGCAACCGATTTGACAACTAATAATATCGACGATTGATGTTGATAGCATTTTTTTTAAATCTCAAATGATCAGAATCAATGCTTTTGATACTGAAGTGGAAGAAACTCTTCCTCATCCTCCAATGGAGTAGATGAAGGACAAGAAATTGTTATCTTATTTGTTTTAACGGTGGTTCACTCGATCTTAACAATCATCTGTGAGTTCACATCTCAATCTACCGTTAGTTTATTTTTGTTTTTATGCAAACTATCTATATTTTTAGACGGTTTATAATGTGAGGTTGCTAGATTAATTTTTCTATAATATTGATTATATTGATGGCATAGAAAAAAAATTTAATAGATATATTTTATCGCTTGAATAAAATATAGTCATGATTTAAATTTATTATTTTAACTGAATTTTGAACTTTTTTAAAATTATAATAATTACAATGTCAAATGTATTATTTTTTCCAAAATTTATCTATATTAAAATATAACAAGATAGTAAATAGAAAGAAAAAATTATATATAATTACAAAATGGGTCATCCTAACTAGTGCTATAAAGACACTCTTAAGAATTTCAAATAAAAAAGTAATTTTTTTAAAATTATTTATTTAATCTCAAATATATTAAATATATACATTTTAAATATATATTATATAATATATTTATATATATATATATATATATATATATATATATATATATATATTGATAACTATTATATTCTAATACTATAGCTTATTTATTATATTATATATATATATATATATATATATATATATATATATATATATATATTATATATATATATATATATATATATATAAGTTTTGGGATTTAGAGTGTTACACACAACCCTTAACATAAGAAGAAAGAAGCCAAAAGAAAATTCAAAGGCCTCGTATTACACTTGCAATCCTCCTAACAATGAGAAATGTTGTTCCAAAAAAGAGTTATACCAATCTCATAAAGAGCGTTGGTCGATCCTCCCAAAAAAAACTTATATAATTAACAACCACGACTCATAGTTGTTAGGATAACAAACATCATTGAATTCTCATTAATAGGATTTACTAACATAAATAAAATTTAAGAAAAATAAATAAATATTCAGTAGTTCAACCTGAAGAACAGCAAATGCAACCGATTTGACAACTAATAATATCGACGATTGATGTTGATAGCATTTTTTTTAAATCTCAAATGATCAGAATCAATGCTTTTGATACTGAAGTGGAAGAAACTCTTCATCCTCCAATGGAGTAGATGAAGGAAAAGAAATTGTTTATCTTATTTGTTTTAACGGTGGTTCACTCGATCTTAACAATCATGTGAGTTCACATCTCAATCTACCGTTAGTTTATTTTGTTTTATGCAAACTATCTATTATTTTTAGACGGTTTATAATGTGAGGTTGCTAGATTAATTTTCTATAATATTATTATATTTGATGGCATAGAAAATAAATTTAATAGATATATTTTATCGCTTGAATAAAATATAGTCATGATTTTAAATTTTATTATTTTAACTGAATTTTGAACTCTTATTTTAAATTATAATAATTACAATGTCAAATGTATTATTTTTTTCCAAAATTATATCTATATTAAATATAACAAGATAGTAAATAGAAAAAAAAATTATATATAATTACAAAAGGGTCATCCTAACTAGTGCTATAAAGACACTCTTTAAGAATTTCAAATAAAAAAGTATTTTTTTAAAATTATTTATTTATCTCAAATATATTAAATTTACATTTTAAAATATATATATATATATATATATATATATATATATATATATATATATATAATATATATATATATATATATATATATTATATATATATATATATATATATATATATATATAAGTTTTGGGATTTAGAGTGTTACACACAACCCTTAACATAAGAAGAAAGAAGCCAAAAGAAAATTCAAAGGCCTCGTATTACACTTGCAATCCTCCTAACAATGAGAAATGTTGTTCCAAAAAGAGTTATACCAATCTCATAAAAGAGCGTTGGTTGATCCTCCCAAAAAAACTTACTATAATTAACAACCACGACTCATAGTTGTTAGGATAACAAACATCATTGAATTCTCATTAATAGGATTTACTAACATAAATAAAATTTAAAGAAAAATAAATAAATATTCAGTAGTTCAACCTGAAGAACAGCAAATGCAACCGATTTGACAACTAATAATATCGACGATTGATGTTGATAGCATTTTTTTTAAATCTCAAATGATCAGAATCAATGCTTTTGATACTGAAGTGGAAGAAACTCTTCCTCATCCTCCAATGGAGTAGATGAAGGACAAGAAATTGTTTATCTTATTTGTTTTAACGGTGGTTCACTCGATCTTAACAATCATGTGAGTTCACATCTCAATCTACCGTTAGTTTATTTTTGTTTTATGCAAACTATCTATTATTTTTTAGACGGTTTATAATGTGAGGTTGCTAGATTAATTTTTCTATAATATTGATATATTTGATGGCATAGAAAATAAATTTAATAGATATATTTTATCGCTTGAATAAAATATAGTCATGATTTTAAATTTTATTATTTTAACTGAATTTTGAACTCTTATTTTAAAATTATAATAATTACAATGTCAAATGTATTATTTTTTTCCAAATTTATATCTATATTAAATATAACAAGATAGTAAATAGAAAGAAAAAATTATATATAATTACAAAATGGGTCATCCTAACTAGTGCTATAAAGACACTCTTTAAGAATTTCAAATAAAAAAGTATATTTTTTAAATTTTTTATTTTAATCTCAAATATATTAAATATACATTTTAATATATATATATATATATATATATATATATATATATATATATATATATATATATATATATATATATATATATATATATATATATATATATATTATATATATATATATATATATATATATATATATAAAAGTTTTGGGATTTAGAGTGTTACACACAACCCTTAACATAAGAAGAAAGAAGCCAAAAGAAAATTCAAAGGCCTCGTATTACACTTGCAATCCTCCTAACAATGAGAAATGTTGTTCCAAAAAGAGTTATACCAATCTCATAAAAGAGCGTTGGTCGATCCTCCCAAAAAAACTTACTATTAACAACCACGACTCATAGTTGTTAGGATAACAAACATCATTGAATTCTCATTAATAGGATTTACTAACATAAATAAAATTTAAAGAAAAATAAAAAAAATATTCAGTAGTTCAACCTGAAGAACAGCAAATGCAACCGATTTGACAACTAATAATATCGACGATTGATGTTGATAGCATTTTTTTAAATCTCAAATGATCAGAATCAATGCTTTTGATACTGAAGTGGAAGAAACTCTTCCTCATCCTCCAATGGAGTAGATGAAGGACAAGAAATTGTTTATCTTATTTGTTTTAACGGTGGTTCACTCGATCTTAACAATCATGTGTGAGTTCACATCTCAATCTACCGTTAGTTTATTTTTGTTTTTATGCAAACTATCTATTATTTTTTAGACGGTTTATAATGTGAGGTTGCTAGATTATTTTTCTATAATATGATTATATTTGATGGCATAGAAAATAAATTTAATAGATATATTTTATCGCTTGAATAAAATATAGTCATGATTTTAATTTTATTATTTTAACTGAATTTTGAACTCTTATTTTAAAATTATAATAATCACAATGTCAAATGTATTATTTTTTCCAAAATTATATCTATATTAAATATAACAAGATAGTAAATAGAAAGAAAAATTATATATAATTACAAAATGGGTCATCCTAACTAGTGCTATAAAGACACTCTTTAAGAATTTCAAATAAAAAAGGAGAGGGGGGGAAAAGGATTTGAGTGGAAGCGCCAAGAGAGGATATAGAATAAGGGGAAAGAGAGTAGAGTTATAGAGATATCGAGATAGAGATATAGCTAGCGATCTGCTGTAGATCTAGAGCTCGTATATTTTTTTAAAATTATTTATTTTAATCTCAAATATATTAAATATATACATTTAAAATATATATATATATTATATATATATATATATATATATATAATATATATATATATATATATATATATATATATATATATATTAAGTTTTGGGATTTAGAGTGTTACACACAACCCTTAACATAAGAAGAAAGAAGCCAAAAGAAAATTCAAAGGCCTCGTATTACACTTGCAATCCTCCTAACAATGAGAAATGTTGTTCCAAAAAGAGTTATACCAATCTCATAAAAGAGCGTTGGTCGATCCTCCCAAAAAACTTACTATAATTAACAACCACGACTCATAGTTGTTAGGATAACAAACATCATTGAATTCTCATTAATAGGATTTACTAACATAAATAAAATTTAAAGAAAAATAAATAAATATTCAGTAGTTCAACCTGAAGAACAGCAAATGCAACCGATTTGACAACTAATAATATCGACGATTGATGTTGATAGCATTTTTTTAAATCTCAAATGATCAGAATCAATGCTTTTGATACTGAAGTGGAAGAAACTCTTCCTCATCCTCCAATGGAGTAGATGAAGGACAAGAAATTGTTTATCTTATTTGTTTTAAACGGTGGTTCACTCGATCTTAACAATCATGTGAGTTCACATCTCAATCTACCGTTAGTTTATTTTTGTTTTTATGCAAACTATCTATTATTTTTTAGACGGTTTATAATGTGAGGTTGCTAGATTATTTTTCTATAATATGATATATATTTGATGGCATAGAAAATAAATTTAATAGATATATTTTATCGCTTGAATAAAATATAGTCATGATTTTAAATTTTATTATTTTAACTGAATTTTGAACTCTTATTTTAAAATTATAATAATCACAATGTCAAATGTATTATTTTTTCCAAAATTTATATCTATATTAAATATAACAAGATAGTAAATAGAAGAAAAAAATATATATAATTACAAAATGGGTCATCCTAACTAGTGCTATAAAGACACTCTTTAAGAATTTCAAATAAAAAAATAAGTATTTTTTTAAAATTATTTATTTTAATCTCAAATATATTAAATATATACATTTTATAATATATATATATATATATATATATATATATATATATATATATATATATAGTTTGGGATTTAGAGTGTTACACACAACCCTTAACATAAGAAGAAAGAAGCCAAAAGAAAATTCAAAGGCCTCGTATTACACTTGCAATCCTCCTAACAATGAGAAATGTTGTTCCAAAAAGAGTTATACCAATCTCATAAAAGAGCGTTGGTCGATCCTCCCAAAAAACTTACTATAATAACAACCACGACTCATAGTTGTTAGGATAACAAACATCATTGAATTCTCATTAATAGGATTTACTAACATAAATAAAATTTAAAGAAAAATAAATAAATATTCAGTAGTTCAACCTGAAGAACAGCAAATGCAACCGATTTGACAACTAATAATATCGACGATTGATGTTGATAGCATTTTTTTAAATCTCAAATGATCAGAATCAATGCTTTTGATACTGAAGTGGAAGAAACTCTTCCTCATCCTCCAATGGAGTAGATGAAGGACAAGAAATTGTTTATCTTATTTGTTTTAACGGTGGTTCACTCGATCTTAACAAATCATGTGAGTTCACATCTCAATCTACCGTTAGTTTATTTTTGTTTTTATGCAAACTATCTATTATTTTTAAGACGGTTTATAATGTGAGGTTGCTAGATTAATTTTTCTATAATATTGATATATTTGATGGCATAGAAAATAAATTTAATAGATATATTTTATCGCTTGAATAAAATATAGTCATGATTTTAAATTTTATTATTTTAACTGAATTTTGAACTCTTATTTTAAAATTATAATAATTACAATGTCAAATGTATTATTTTTTTCCAAAATTTATATCTATATTAAATATAACAAGATAGTAAATAGAAAGAAAAAATTATATATAATTACAAAATGGGTCATCCTAACTAGTGCTATAAAGACACTCTTAAGAATTTCAAATAAAAAAGTATATTTTTTTATATTTTAATTAAATATTTAAATATATACATTTAATATATATATATATATATATATATATATATATATTATATATATATATATATAGATATATATATATATATATATATATATATATATATATATATATATATATATATATATATATATATATATATATATATATATATATATATATATATATATATAAATTTTGGGATTTAGAGTGTTACACACAACCCTTAACATAAGAAGAAAGAAGCCAAAAGAAAATTCAAAGGCCTCGTATTACACTTGCAATCCTCCTAACAATGAGAAATGTTGTTCCAAAAAGAGTTATACCAATCTCATAAAAGAGCGTTGGTCGATCCTCCCAAAAAAACTTACTATATTAACAACCACGACTCATAGTTGTTAGGATAACAAACATCATTGAATTCTCATTAATAGGATTTACTAACATAAATAAAATTTAAAGAAAAATAAATAAATATTCAGTAGTTCAACCTGAAAAACAGCAAATGCAACCGATTTGACAACTAATAATATCGACGATTGATGTTGATAGCATTTTTTTTAAATCTCAAATGATCAGAATCAATGCTTTTGATACTGAAGTGGAAGAAACTCTTCCTCATCCTCCAATGGAGTAGATGAAGGACAAGAAATTGTTTATCTTATTTGTTTTAACGGTGGTTCACTCGATCTTAACAATCATGTGTGAGTTCACATCTCAATCTACCGTTAGTTTATTTTTGTTTTTATGCAAACTATCTATTATTTTTTAGACGGTTTATAATGTGAGGTTGCTAGATTAATTTTTCTATAATATATATTATATTTAATGGCATAGAAAATAAATTTAATAGATATATTTTATCGCTTGAATAAAATATAGTCATGATTTTAAATTTTATTATTTTAACTGAATTTTGAACTCTTATTTTAAAATTATAATAATTACAATGTCAAATGTATTATTTTTTCCAAAATTTATATCTATATTAAATATAACAAGATAGTAAATAGAAAGAAAAATTATATATAATTACAAAATGGGTCATCCTAACTAGTGCTATAAAGACACTCTTTAAGAATTTCAAATAAAAAAGTATATTTTTTAAAATTATTTATTTTAATCTCAAATATATTAAATATATATATATATATATATATATATATATATATATATATATATATATATATATATAAGTTTTGGGATTTAGAGTGTTACACACAACCCTTAACATAAGAAGAAAGAAGCCAAAAGAAAATTCAAAGGCCTCGTATTACACTTGCAATCCTCCTAACAATGAGAAATGTTGTTCCAAAAAGAGTTATACCAATCTCATAAAAGAGCGTTGGTCGATCCTCCCAAAAAAACTTACTATAATTAACAACCACGACTCATAGTTGTTAGGATAACAAACATCATTGAATTCTCATTAATAGGATTTACTAACATAAATAAAATTTAAAGAAAAATAAATAAATATTCAGTAGTTCAACCTGAAGAACAGCAAATGCAACCGATTTGACAACTAATAATATCGACGATTGATGTTGATAGCATTTTTTTAAATCTCAAATGATCAGAATCAATGCTTTTGATACTGAAGTGGAAGAAACTCTTCCTCATCCTCCAATGGAGTAGATGAAGGACAAGAAATTGTTTATCTTATTTGTTTTAACGGTGGTTCACTCGATCTTAACAATCATGTGAGTTCACATCTCAATCTACCGTTAGTTTATTTTGTTTTTATGCAAACTATCTATTATTTTTAGACGGTTATAATGTGAGGTTGCTAGATTAATTTTTCTATAATATTGATATATTGATGGCATAGAAAATAAATTTAAAAGATATATTTTATCGCTTGAATAAAATATAGTCATGATTTTAAATTTTATTATTTTAACTGAATTTTGAACTCTTATTTTAAAATTATAATAATTACAATGTCAAATGTATTATTTTTTTCCAAAATTTATATCTATATTAAATATAACAAGATAGTAGATAGTAAATAGAAAGAAAAATTATATATAATTACAAAATGGGTCATCCTAACTAGTGCTATAAAGACACTCTTTAAGAATTTCAAATAAAAAAGTATATTTTTTTAAAATTTTTATTTTAATCTCAAATATATAAATATATACATTTTAATATTATATATATATATATATATATATATATATATATATATATATATATATATAATATATATATATATATATATATATATATATATATATATATATATTATATATATATATATATATATATATATATATATATATATATATATATATAAATTTTTGGGATTTGAGTGTTACACACAACCCTTAACATAAGAAGAAAGAAGCCAAAAGAAAATTCAAAGGCCTCGTATTACACTTGCAATCCTCCTAACAATGAGAAATGTTGTTCCAAAAAGAGTTATACCAATCTCATAAAAGAGCGTTGGTCGATCCTCCCAAAAAAACTTACTATTATTAACAACCACGACTCATAGTTGTTAGGATAACAAACATCATTGAATTCTCATTAATAGGATTTACTAACATAAATAAAATTTAAAGAAAAATAAAAAAATATTCAGTAGTTCAACCTGAAAAACAGCAAATGCAACCGATTTGACAACTAATAATATCGACGATTGATGTTGATAGCATTTTTTTTAAATCTCAAATGATCAGAATCAATGCTTTTGATACTGAAGTGGAAGAAACTCTTCCTCATCCTCCAATGGAGTAGACGAAGGACAAGAAATTGTTTATCTTGTTTGTGTTAACAGTGGTTCACTCGATCTTAACAATCATGTGTAGGTTCACATCTCAATCTACCGTTAGTTTATTTTTGTTTTTATGCAAACTATCTATTATTTTTTAGACGGTTTATAATGTGAGGTTGCTAGATTATTTTTCTATAATATTATTATATTTAATGGCATAGAAAATAAATTTAATAGATATATTTTATCGCTTGAATAAAATATAGTCATGATTTTAAATTTTATTATTTTAACTGAATTTTGAACTCTTATTTTAAAATTATAATAATTACAATGTCAAATGTATTATTTTTTTCCAAATTTATATCTATATTAAATATAACAAGATAGTAAATAGAAAGAAAAATTATATATAATTACAAATGGGTCATCCTAACTAGTGCTATAAAGACACTCTTTAAGAATTTCAAATAAAAAAGTATATTTTTTTAAATTATTTATTTTAATCTCAAATATATTAAATATATACATTTTAAAATATATATATATATATATATATATATATATATATATATATATATATATATAAGTTTTGGGATTTAGAGTGTTACACACAACCCTTAACATAAGAAGAAAGAAGCCAAAAGAAAATTCAAAGGCCTCGTATTACACTTGCAATCCTCCTAACAATGAGAAATGTTGTTCCAAAAAGAGTTATACCAATCTCATAAAAGAGCGTTGGTCGATCCTCCCAAAAAAACTTACTATAATTAACAACCACGACTCATAGTTGTTAGGATAACAAACATCATTGAATTCTCATTAATAGGATTTACTAACATAAATAAAATTTAAAGAAAAATAAATAAATATTCAGTAGTTCAACCTGAAGAACAGCAAATGCAACCGATTTGACAACTAATAATATCGACGATTGATGTTGATAGCATTTTTTTTAAATCTCAAATGATCAGAATCAATGCTTTTGATACTGAAGTGGAAGAAACTCTTCCTCATCCTCCAATGGAGTAGATGAAGGACAAGAAATTGTTTATCTTATTTGTTTTAACGGTGGTTCACTCGATCTTAACAATCATGTAGAATTCACATCTCAATCTACCGTTAGTTTATTTTTGTTTTTATGCAAACTATCTATTATTTTTAGACGGTTTATAATGTGAGGTTGCTAGATTAATTTTTCTATAATATTGATATATTTGATGGCATAGAAAATAAATTTAAAAGATATATTTTATCGCTTGAATAAAATATAGTCATGATTTTAAATTTTATTATTTTAACTGAATTTTGAACTCTTATTTTAAAATTATAATAATTACAATGTCAAATGTATTATTTTTTTCCAAAATTATATCTATATTAAATATAACAAGATAGTAAATAGAAAGAAAAAATTATATATAATTACAAAATGGGTCATCCTAACTAGTGCTATAAAGACACTCTTTAAGAATTTCAAATAAAAAAGTATATTTTTTTAAAATTATTTATTTTAATCTCAAATATATTAAATATATACATTTTAAATATATATATATTATATATATATATATATATATATATATATATATATATATATATATATATATAAGTTTTGGGATTTAGAGTGTTACACACAACCCTTAACATAAGAAGAAAGAAGCCAAAAGAAAATTCAAAGGCCTCGTATTACACTTGCAATCCTCCTAACAATGAGAAATGTTGTTCCAAAAAGAGTTATACCAATCTCATAAAAGAGCGTTGGTCGATCCTCCCAAAAAAACTTACTATTATTAACAACCACGACTCATAGTTGTTAGGATAACAAACATCATTGAATTCTCATTAATAGGATTTACTAACATAAATAAAATTTAAAGAAAAATAAATAAATATTCAGTAGTTCAACCTGAAGAACAGCAAATGCAACCGATTTGACAACTAATAATATCGACGATTGATGTTGATAGCATTTTTTTTAAATCTCAAATGATCAGAATCAATGCTTTTGATACTGAAGTGGAAGAAACTCTTCCTCATCCTCCAATGGAGTAGATGAAGGACAAGAAATTGTTTATCTTATTTGTTTTAACGGTGGTTCACTCGATCTTAACAATCATGTGTGAGTTCACATCTCAATCTACCGTTAGTTTATTTTTGTTTTTATGCAAACTATCTATTATTTTTTAGACGGTTTATAATGTGAGGTTGCTAGATTGATTTTTCTATAATATATATTATATTTAATGGCATAGAAAATAAATTTAATAGATATATTTTATCGCTTGAATAAAATATAGTCATGATTTTAAATTTTATTATGTTAACTGAATTTTGAACTCTTATTTTAAAATTATAATAATCACAATGTCAAATGTATTATTTTATTCCAAAAGTTATATCTATATTAAATATAACAAATTAGTAAATAGAAAGAAAAAATTATATATAATTACAAAATGGGTCATCCTAACTAGTGCTATAAAGACACTCTTTAAGAATTTCAAATAAAAAGTATATTTTTAAAATTATTTATTTTAATCTCAAATATATTAAATATATACATTTTAAATATATATATATATATATATATATATATATTATATATATATATATATATATATATATATATATATATATAAGTTTTGGGATTTAGAGTGTTACACACAACCCTTAACATAAGAAGAAAGAAGCCAAAAGAAAATTCAAAGGCCTCGTATTACACTTGCAATCCTCCTAACAATGAGAAATGTTGTTCCAAAAAGAGTTATACCAATCTCATAAAAGAGCGTTGGTCGATCCTCCCAAAAAACTTACTATAATTAACAACCACGACTCATAGTTGTTAGGATAACAAACATCATTGAATTCTCATTAATAGGATTTACTAACATAAATAAAATTTAAAGAAAATAAATAAATATTCAGTAGTTCAACCTGAAGAACAGCAAATGCAACCGATTTGACAACTAATAATATCGACGATTGATGTTGATAGCATTTTTTTTAAATCTCAAATGATCAGAATCAATGCTTTTGATACTGAAGTGGAAGAAACTCTTCCTCATCCTCCAATGGAGTAGATGAAGGACAAGAAATTGTTTATCTTATTTGTTTTAACGGTGGTTCACTCGATCTTAACAATCATGTGAGTTCACATCTCAATCTACCGTTAGTTTATTTTTGTTTTTATGCAAACTATCTATTATTTTTAGACGGTTATAATGTGAGGTTGCTAGATTAATTTTTCTATAATATTGATTATATTTGATGGCATAGAAAAAATTTAATAGATATATTTTATCGCTTGAATAAAATATAGTCATGATTTTAAATTTTATTATTTTAACTGAATTTTGAACTCTTATTTTAAAATTATAATAATTACAATGTCAAATGTATTATTTTTTCCAAAATTTATATCTATATTAAATATAACAAGATAGTAAATAGAAAGAAAAATTATATATAATTACAAAATGGGTCATCCTAACTAGTGCTATAAAGACACTCTTTAAGAATTTCAAATAAAAAAGTATATTTTTTTAAAATTATTTATTTTAATCTATATATATATATATATATATATATATATATATATATATATATATATATATATATATATATATATATATATATATATATATCTATATATATAATATATTATATTATTACTATATATTATATAGAGTATTATATATTTAATTTATATTTATATAGATATATATATAGAATATCTATATATATAATATATAAATCTAATATATATATATATATATAAATATTCATATATATATGATATAATACTTCTATTATATATCTATATATAATCTATCATATAGATTCGATCTATCATATATATATATATTTATATATATATATATATATATATATAAGTTTTGGGATTTAGAGTGTTACACACAACCCTTAACATAAGAAGAAAGAAGCCAAAAGAAAATTCAAAGGCCTCGTATTACACTTGCAATCCTCCTAACAATGAGAAATGTTGTTCCAAAAAGAGTTATACCAATCTCATAAAAGAGCGTTGGTCGATCCTCCCAAAAAAACTTACTATAATTAACAACCACGACTCATAGTTGTTAGGATAACAAACATCATTGAATTCTCATTAATAGGATTTACTAACATAAATAAAATTTAAAGAAAAATAAATAAATATTCAGTAGTTCAACCTGAAGAACAGCAAATGCAACCGATTTGACAACTAATAATATCGACGATTGATGTTGATAGCATTTTTTTAAATCTCAAATGATCAGAATCAATGCTTTTGATACTGAAGTGGAAGAAACTCTTCCTCATCCTCCAATGGAGTAGATGAAGGACAAGAAATTGTTTATCTTATTTGTTTTAACGGTGGTTCACTCGATCTTAACAATCATGTGTGAGTTCACATCTCAATCTACCGTTAGTTTATTTTTGTTTTTATGCAAACTATCTATTATTTTTTAGACGGTTTATAATGTGAGGTTGCTAGATTAATTTTTCTATATATATTATATTTGATGGCATAGAAAATAAATTTAATAGATATATTTTATCGCTTGAATAAAATATAGTCATGATTTTAAATTTTATTATTTTAACTGAATTTTGAACTCTTATTTTAAAATTATAATAATTACAATGTCAAATGTATTATTTTTTTCCAAAATTTATATCTATATTAAATATAACAAAATAGTAAATAGAAAGAAAAATTATATATAATTACAAAATGGGTCATCCTAACTAGTGCTATAAAGACACTCTTTAAGAATTTCAAATAAAAAGTATATTTTTTTAAAATTATTATTTTAATCTCAAATATATAAATATATACATTTTAAATATATATATATATATATATATATATATATATATATATATATATAATATATATATATATATATATATATATATATATATATATATATATATATATATATATATATATATATATATATATATATAAGTTTTGGGATTTAGAGTGTTACACACAACCCTTAACATAAGAAGAAAGAAGCCAAAAGAAAATTCAAAGGCCTCGTATTACACTTGCAATCCTCCTAACAATGAGAAATGTTGTTCCAAAAAGAGTTATACCAATCTCATAAAAGAGCGTTGGTCGATCCTCCCAAAAAACTTACTATAATTAACAACCACGACTCATAGTTGTTAGGATAACAAACATCATTGAATTCTCATTAATAGGATTTACTAACATAAATAAAATTTAAAGAAAAATAAATAAATATTCAGTAGTTCAACCTGAAGAACAGCAAATGCAACCGATTTGACAACTAATAATATCGACGATTGATGTTGATAGCATTTTTTTTAAATCTCAAATGATCAGAATCAATGCTTTTGATACTGAAGTGGAAGAAACTCTTCCTCATCCTCCAATGGAGTAGATGAAGGAAAAGAAATTGTTTATCTTATTTGTTTTAACGGTGGTTCACTCGATCTTAACAATCATGTAGAATTCACATCTCAATCTACCGTTAGTTTATTTTTGTTTTTATGCAAACAATCTATTACTTTTTAGACGGTTTATAATGTGAGGTTGCTAGATTAATTTTTCTATAATATATATTATATTTAATGGCATAGAAAATAAATTTAATAGATATATTTTATCGCTTGAATAAAATATAGTCATGATTTTAAATTTTATTATGTTAACTGAATTTTGAACTCTTATTTTAAAATTATAATAATCACAATGTCAAATGTATTATTTTATTCCAAAATTTATATCTATATTAAATATAACAAATTAGTAAATAGAAAGAAAAAATTATATATAATTACAAAATGGGTCATCCTAACTAGTGCTATAAAGACACTCTTTAAGAATTTCAAATAAAAAAGTATATTTTTTTAAAATTATTTATTTTAATCTCAAATATATTAAATATATACATTTTAAATATATATATATATATATATATATATATATATATATATATATATATATATATATATATATATATATATATATATATATATATATATATATATAGTTTTGGGATTTAGAGTGTTACACACAACCCTTAACATAAGAAGAAAGAAGCCAAAAGAAAATTCAAAGGCCTCGTATTACACTTGCAATCCTCCTAACAATGAGAAATGTTGTTCCAAAAAGAGTTATACCAATCTCATAAAAGAGCGTTGGTCGATCCTCCCAAAAAACTTACTATAATTAACAACCACGACTCATAGTTGTTAGGATAACAAACATCATTGAATTCTCATTAATAGGATTTACTAACATAAATAAAATTTAAAGAAAAATAAATAAATATTCAGTAGTTCAACCTGAAGAACAGCAAATGCAACCGATTTGACAACTAATAATATCGACGATTGATGTTGATAGCATTTTTTTTAAATCTCAAATGATCAGAATCAATGCTTTTGATACTGAAGTGGAAGAAACTCTTCCTCATCCTCCAATGGAGTAGATGAAGGACAAGAAATTGTTTATCTTATTTGTTTTAACGGTGGTTCACTCGATCTTAACAATCATGTGTGAGTTCACATCTCAATCTACCGTTAGTTTATTTTTGTTTTTATGCAAACTATCTATTATTTTTTAGACGGTTTATAATGTGAGGTTGCTAGATTAATTTTTCTATAATATATTATATTTGATGGCATAGAAAATAAATTTAATAGATATATTTTATCGCTTGAATAAAATATAGTCATGATTTTAAATTTTATTATTTTAACTGAATTTTGAACTCTTATTTTAAAATTATAATAATCACAATGTCAAATGTATTTTTTTTCCAAAATTTATATCTATATTAAATATAACAAATAGTAAATAGAAAGAAAAAATTATATATAATTACAAAATGGGTCATCCTAACTAGTGCTATAAGACACTCTTTAAGAATTTCAAATAAAAAGTATATTTTTTTAAAATTATTTATTTTAATCTCAAATATATTAAATATACATTTTAAATATATAATATATATATATATATATATATATATATATATATATATATATATATATATATATATATATATATATATATATATATATATATATATATATATATATATATATATATATATATATATATATATATATAAGTTTGGGATTTAGAGTGTTACACACAACCCTTAACATAAGAAGAAAGAAGCCAAAAGAAAATTCAAAGGCCTCGTATTACACTTGCAATCCTCCTAACAATGAGAAATGTTGTTCCAAAAAGAGTTATACCAATCTCATAAAAGAGCGTTGGTCGATCCTCCCAAAAAAACTTACTATAATTAACAACCACGACTCATAGTTGTTAGGATAACAAACATCATTGAATTCTCATTAATAGGATTTACTAACATAAATAAAATTTAAAGAAAATAAATAAATATTCAGTAGTTCAACCTGAAGAACAGCAAATGCAACCGATTTGACAACTAATAATATCGACGATTGATGTTGATAGCATTTTTTTTAAATCTCAAATGATCAGAATCAATGCTTTTGATACTGAAGTGGAAGAAACTCTTCCTCATCCTCCAATGGAGTAGATGAACAAGAAATTGTTTATCTTATTTGTTTTAACGGTGGTTCACTCGATCTTAACAATCATGTGAGTTCACATCTCAATCTACCGTTAGTTTATTTTTGTTTTTATGCAAACAATCTATTACTTTTTAGACGGTTTATAATGTGAGGTTGCTAGATTAATTTTTCTATAATATTGATATATTTAATGGCATAAAAATAAATTTAAAAGATATATTTTATCGCTTGAATAAAATATAGTCATGATTTTAAATTTTATTATTTTAACTGAATTTTGAACTCTTATTTTAAAATTATAATAATTACAATGTCAAATGTATTATTTTTTCCAAAATTTATATCTATATTAAATATAACAAGATAGTAAATAGAAAGAAAAAATTATATATAATTACAAAATGGGTCATCCTAACTAGTGTTATAAAGACACTCTTTAAGAATTTCAAATAAAAAAGTATATTTTTTTAAAATTTTTTATTTTAATCTCAAATATATTAAATATATACATTTTAAATATATATATATATATATATATATATATATATATATATATATATATATATATATATAATTTTGGGATTTAGAGTGTTACACACAACCCTTAACATAAGAAGAAAGAAGCCAAAAGAAAATTCAAAGGCCTCGTATTACACTTGCAATCCTCCTAACAATGAGAAATGTTGTTCCAAAAAGAGTTATACCAATCTCATAAAAGAGCGTTGGTCGATCCTCCCAAAAAAACTTACTATAATTAACAACCACGACTCATAGTTGTTAGGATAACAAACATCATTGAATTCTCATTAATAGGATTTACTAACATAAATAAAATTTAAAGAAAAATAAATAAATATTCAGTAGTTCAACCTGAAGAACAGCAAATGCAACCGATTTGACAACTAATAATATCGACGATTGATGTTGATAGCATTTTTTTTAAATCTCAAATGATCAGAATCAATGCTTTTGATACTGAAGTGGAAGAAACTCTTCCTCATCCTCCAATGGAGTAGACGAAGGACAAGAAATTGTTTATCTTATTTGTTTTAACGGTGGTTCACTCGATCTTAACAATCATGTGTGAGTTCACATCTCAATCTACCGTTAGTTTATTTTTGTTTTTATGCAAACTATCTATTATTTTTTAGACGGTTTATAATGTGAGGTTGCTAGATTGATTTTTCTATAATATATATTATATTTAATGGCATAGAAAATAAATTTAATAGATATATTTTATCGCTTGAATAAAATATAGTCATGATTTTAAATTTTATTATGTTAACTGAATTTTGAACTCTTATTTTAAAATTATAATAATCACAATGTCAAATGTATTATTTTATTCCAAAATTTATATCTATATTAAATATAACAAATTAGTAAATAGAAAGAAAAAATTATATATAATTACAAAATGGGTCATCCTAACTAGTGCTATAAAGACACTCTTTAAGAATTTCAAATAAAAAAGTATATTTTTTTAAAATTATTTATTTTAATCTCAAATATATTAAATATATACATTTTAAATATATATATATATATATATATATATATATATATATATATATATATATATATATATATATATATATATATATATATATTTAAGTTTTGGGATTTAGAGTGTTACACACAACCCTTAACATAAGAAGAAAGAAGCCAAAAGAAAATTCAAAGGCCTCGTATTACACTTGCAATCCTCCTAACAATGAGAAATGTTGTTCCAAAAAGAGTTATACCAATCTCATAAAAGAGCGTTGGTCGATCCTCCCAAAAAAACTTACTATAATTAACAACCACGACTCATAGTTGTTAGGATAACAAACATCATTGAATTCTCATTAATAGGATTTACTAACATAAATAAAATTTAAAGAAAAATAAATAAATATTCAGTAGTTCAACCTGAAGAACAGCAAATGCAACCGATTTGACAACTAATAATATCGACGATTGATGTTGATAGCATTTTTTTTAAATCTCAAATGATCAGAATCAATGCTTTTGATACTGAAGTGGAAGAAACTCTTCCTCATCCTCCAATGGAGTAGATGAAGGACAAGAAATTGTTTATCTTATTTGTTTTAACAGTGGTTCACTCGATCTTAACAATCATGTGTGAGTTCACATCTCAATCTACCGTTAGTTTATTTTTGTTTTTATGCAAACTATCTATTATTTTTTAGACGGTTTATAATGTGAGGTTGCTAGATTGATTTTTCTATAATATATATTATATTTGATGGCATAGAAAATAAATTTGATAGATATATTTTATCGCTTGAATAAAATATAGTCATGATTTTAAATTTTATTATTTTAACTGAATTTTGAACTCTTATTTTAAAATTATAATAATTACAATGTCAAATGTATTATTTTTTTCCAAAATTTATATCTATATTAAATATAACAAATTAGTAAATAGAAAGAAAAAATTATATATAATTACAAAATGGGTCATCCTAACTAGTGCTATAAAGACACTCTTTAAGAATTTCAAATAAAAAAGTATATTTTTTTAAAATTATTTATTTTAATCTCAATATATTAAATATATACATTTTAAATATATATATATATATATATATATATATATATATATATATATATATATATATATATATAAGTTTGGGATTTAGAGTGTTACACACAACCCTTAACATAAGAAGAAAGAAGCCAAAAGAAAATTCAAAGGCCTCGTATTACACTTGCAATCCTCCTAACAATGAGAAATGTTGTTCCAAAAAGAGTTATACCAATCTCATAAAAGAGCGTTGGTCGATCCTCCCAAAAAAACTTACTATAATTAACAACCACGACTCATAGTTGTTAGGATAACAAACATCATTGAATTCTCATTAATAGGATTTACTAACATAAATAAAATTTAAAGAAAAATAAATAAATATTCAGTAGTTCAACCTGAAGAACAGCAAATGCAACCGATTTGACAACTAATAATATCGACGATTGATGTTGATAGCATTTTTTTTAAATCTCAAATGATCAGAATCAATGCTTTTGATACTGAAGTGGAAGAAACTCTTCCTCATCCTCCAATGGAGTAGATGAAGGAAAAGAAATTGTTTATCTTATTTGTTTTAACGGTGGTTCACTCGATCTTAACAATCATGTAGAGTTCACATCTCAATCTACCGTTAGTTTATTTTTGTTTTTATGCAAACAATCTATTACTTTTTAGACGGTTTATAATGTGAGGTTGCTAGATTAATTTTTCTATAATATTGATATATTTAATGGCATAAAAATAAATTTAAAAGATATATTTTATCGCTTGAATAAAATATAGTCATGATTTTAAATTTTATTATTTTAACTGAATTTTGAACTCTTATTTTAAAATTATAATAATTATAATGTCAAATGTATTATTTTTTTCCAAAATTTATATCTATATTAAATATAACAAGATAGTAAATAGAAAGAAAAAATTATATATAATTACAAAATGGGTCATCCTAACTAGTGTTATAAAGACACTCTTTAAGAATTTCAAATAAAAAAGTATATTTTTTTAAAATTTTTATTTTAATCTCAAATATATTAAATATATACATTTTAAATATATATATATATATATATATATATATATATATATATATATATATATATATATATATATATATATATATATATATATATATATATATATATATATATATATATATATATATATATATATATATATATATATATATATATATATATAATTTTTGGGATTTTGAGTGTTACACACAACCCTTAACATAAGAAGAAAGCAGCCAAAAGAAAATTCAAAGGCCTCGTATTACACTTGCAATCCTCCTAACAATGAGAAATGTTGTTCTAAAAAGAGTTATACCAATCTCATAAAAGAGCGTTGGTCGATCCTCCCAAAAAAACTTACTATTAGTAACAACCACGACTCATAGTTGTTAGGATAACAAACATCATTGAATTCTCATTAATAGGATTTACTAACATAAATAAAATTTAAAGAAAAATAAAAAAATATTCAGTAGTTCAACCTGAAGAACAGCAAATGCAACCGATTTGACAACTAATAATATCGACGATTGATGTTGATAGCATTTTTTTTAAATCTCAAATGATCAGAATCAATGCTTTTGATACTGAAGTGGAAGAAACTCTTCCTCATCCTCCAATGGAGTAGATGAAGGACAAGAAATTGTTTATCTTATTTGTTTTAACGGTGGTTCACTCGATCTTAACAATCATGTGTGAGTTCACATCTCAATCTACCGTTAGTTTATTTTTGTTTTTATGCAAACTATCTATTATTTTTTAGACGGTTTATAATGTGAGGTTGCTAGATTGATTTTTCTATAATATATATTATATTTGATGGCATAGAAAATAAATTTAATAGATATATTTTATCGCTTGAATAAAATATAGTCATGATTTTAAATTTTATTATTTTAACTGAATTTTGAACTCTTATTTTAAAATTATAATAATCACAATGTCAAATGTATTATTTTATTCCAAAATTTATATCTATATTAAATATAACAAATTAGTAAATAGAAAGAAAAAATATATATAATTACAAAATGGGTCATCCTAACTAGTGCTATAAAGACACTCTTTAAGAATTTCAAATAAAAAGTATATTTTTTTAAATTATTTATTTTAATCTCAAATATATTAAATATATACATTTAAATATATATATATATATATATATATATATATATATATATATATATATATATATATAAGTTTTGGGATTTAGAGTGTTACACACAACCCTTAACATAAGAAGAAAGAAGCCAAAAGAAAATTCAAAGGCCTCGTATTACACTTGCAATCCTCCTAACAATGAGAAATGTTGTTCCAAAAAGAGTTATACCAATCTCATAAAAGAGCGTTGGTCGATCCTCCCAAAAAAACTTACTATATTAACAACCACGACTCATAGTTGTTAGGATAACAAACATCATTGAATTCTCATTAATAGGATTTACTAACATAAATAAAATTTAAAGAAAAATAAATAAATATTCAGTAGTTCAACCTGAAGAACAGCAAATGCAACCGATTTGACAACTAATAATATCGACGATTGATGTTGATAGCATTTTTTTTAAATCTCAAATGATCAGAATCAATGCTTTTGATACTGAAGTGGAAGAAACTCTTCCTCATCCTCCAATGGAGTAGATGAAGGACAAGAAATTGTTTATCTTATTTGTTTTAACGGTGGTTCACTCGATCTTAACAATCATGTGAGTTCACATCTCAATCTACCGTTAGTTTATTTTTGTTTTTATGCAAACTATCTATTATTTTTTAGACGGTTTATAATGTGAGGTTGCTAGATTAATTTTTCTATAATATTGATATATTTAATGGCATAAAAATAAATTTAAAGATATATTTTATCGCTTGAATAAAATATAGTCATGATTTTAAATTTTATTATTTTAACTGAATTTTGAACTCTTATTTTAAAATTATAATAATTACAATGTCAAATGTATTATTTTTTTCCAAAATTTATATCTATATTAAATATAACAAGATAGTAAATAGAAAGAAAAAATTATATATAATTACAAAATGGGTCATCCTAACTAGTGCTATAAAGACACTCTTTAAGAATTTCAAATAAAAAAGTATATTTTTTAAAATTTTTATTTTATCTCAAATATATTAAATATATACATTTAAATATATATATATATATATATATATATATATATATATATATATATATATATATATATATATATATATATATATATATATATATATATATATATATATATAAAAGTTTTGGGATTTAGAGTGTTACACACAACCCTTAACATAAGAAGAAAGAAGCCAAAAGAAAATTCAAAGGCCTCGTATTACACTTGCAATCCTCCTAACAATGAGAAATGTTGTTCTAAAAAGAGTTATACCAATCTCATAAAAGAGCGTTGGTCGATCCTCCCAAAAAAACTTACTATTAGTAACAACCACGACACATAGTTGTTAGGATAACAAACATCATTGAATTCTCATTAATAGGATTTACTAACATAAATAAAATTTAAAGAAAAATAAATAAATATTCAGTAGTTCAACCTGAAGAACAGCAAATGCAACCGATTTGACAACTAATAATATCGACGATTGATGTTGATAGCATTTTTTTTAAATCTCAAATGATCAGAATCAATGCTTTTGATACTGAAGTGGAAGAAACTCTTCCTCATCCTCCAATGGAGTAGATGAAGGACAAGAAATTGTTTATCTTATTTGTTTTAACGGTGGTTCACTCGATCTTAACAATCATGTGTGAGTTCACATCTCAATCTACCGTTAGTTTATTTTTGTTTTTATGCAAACTATCTATTATTTTTTAGACGGTTTATAATGTGAGGTTGCTAGATTGATTTTTCTATAATATATATTATATTTAATGGCATAGAAAATAAATTTAATAGATATATTTTATCGCTTGAATAAAATATAGTCATGATTTTAAATTTTATTATTTTAACTGAATTTTGAACTCTTATTTTAAAATTATAATAATCACAATGTCAAATGTATTATTTTTTTCCAAAAGTTATATCTATATTAAATATAACAAATTAGTAAATAGAAAGAAAAAATTATATATAATTACAAAATGGGTCATCCTAACTAGTGCTTATAAAGACACTCTTTAAGAATTTCAAATAAAAAGTATATTTTTTTAAAATTATTTATTTTAATCTCAAATATATTAAATATATACATTTTATATATATATATATATATATATATATATATATATATATATATATATATAAGTTTTGGGATTTAGAGTGTTACACACAACCCTTAACATAAGAAGAAAGAAGCCAAAAGAAAATTCAAAGGCCTCGTATTACACTTGCAATCCTCCTAACAATGAGAAATGTTGTTCCAAAAAGAGTTATACCAATCTCATAAAAGAGCGTTAGTCGATCCTCCCAAAAATACTTACTATTAGTAACAACCACGACTCATAGTTGTTAGGATAACAAACATCATTGAATTCTCATTAATAGGATTTTCTAACATAAATAAAATTGAAAGAAAAATAAATAAATATTCAGTAGTTCAACCTGAAGAACAGCAAATGCAACCGATTTGACAACTAATAATATCGACGATTGATGTTGATAGCATTTTTTTAAAATCTCAAATGATCAGAATCAATGCTTTTGATACTGAAGTGGAAGAAACTCTTCCTCATCCTCCAATGGAGTAGATGAAGGACAAGAAATTGTTTATCTTATTTGTTTTAACGGTGGTTCACTCGATCTTAACAATCATCTGTGAGTTCACATCTCAATCTACCGTTAGTTTATTTTTGTTTTTATGCAAACTATCTATTATTTTTTAGACGGTTTATAATGTGAGGTTGCTAGATTAATTTTTCTATAATATTATTATATTTGATGGCATAGAAAATAAATTTAATAGATATATTTTATCGCTTGAATAAAATATAGTCATGATTTTAAATTTTATTATTTTAACTGAATTTTGAACTCTTATTTTAAATTATAATAATTACAATGTCAAATGTATTATTTTTTTCCAAAATTATATCTATATTAAATATAACAAGATAGTAAATAGAAAGAAAAAATTATATATAATTACAAAATGGGTCATCCTAACTAGTGCTATAAAGACACTCTTTAAGAATTTCAAATAAAAAGTATATTTTTTTTTAAAATTATTTATTTTAATCTCAAATATATTAAATATATACATTTATAATATATATATATATATATATATATATATATATATATATATATATATATATAAAGTTTTGGGATTTAGAGTGTTACACACAACCCTTAACATAAGAAGAAAGAAGCCAAAAGAAAATTCAAAGGCCTCGTATTACACTTGCAATCCTCCTAACAATGAGAAATGTTGTTCCAAAAAGAGTTATACCAATCTCATAAAAGAGCGTTGGTCGATCCTCCCAAAAAAACTTACTATTAGTAACAACCACGACACATAGTTGTTAGGATAACAAACATCATTGAATTCTCATTATTAGGATTTACTAACATAAATAAAATTTAAAGAAAAATAAAAAAATATTCAGTAGTTCAACCTGAAGAACAGCAAATGCAACCGATTTGACAACTAATAATATCGACGATTGATGTTGATAGCATTTTTTTTAAATCTCAAATGATCAGAATCAATGCTTTTGATACTGAAGTGGAAGAAACTCTTCCTCATCCTCCAATGGAGTAGACGAAGGACAAGAAATTGTTTATCTTGTTTGTGTTAACAGTGGTTCACTCGATCTTAACAATCATGTGTGAGTTCACATCTCAATCTACCGTTAGTTTATTTTTGTTTTTATGCAAACTATCTATTATTTTTTAGACGGTTTATAATGTGAGGTTGCTAGATTGATTTTTCTATAATATATATTATATTTAATGGCATAGAAAATAAATTTAATAGATATATTTTATCGCTTGAATAAAATATAGTCATGATTTTAAATTTTATTATGTTAACTGAATTTTGAACTCTTATTTTAAAATTATAATAATCACAATGTCAAATGTATTATTTTCCAAAAGTTATATCTATATTAAATATAACAAATTAGTAAATAGAAAGAAAAAATTATATATAATTACAAAATGGGTCATCCTAACTAGTGTTATAAAGACACTCTTTAAGAATTTCAAATAAAAAAGTATATTTTTTTAAAATTATTTATTTTAATCTCAAATATATTAATATATACATTTTAATATATATATATATATATATATATATATATATATATATATATATATATATATATATATATATAAGTTTTGGGATTTAGAGTGTTACACACAACCCTTAACATAAGAAGAAAGAAGCCAAAAGAAAATTCAAAGGCCTCGTATTACACTTGCAATCCTCCTAACAATGAGAAATGTTGTTCCAAAAAGAGTTATACCAATCTCATAAAAGAGCGTTGGTCGATCCTCCCAAAAAACTTACTATTATTAACAACCACGACTCATAGTTGTTAGGATAACAAACATCATTGAATTCTCATTAATAGGATTTACTAACATAAATCAAATTTAAAGAAAAATAAATAAATATTCAGTAGTTCAACCTGAAGAACAGCAAATGCAACCGATTTGACAACTAATAATATCGACGATTGATGTTGATAGAATTTTTTTTAAATCTCAAATGATCAGAATCAATGCTTTTGATACTGAAGTGGAAGAAACTCTTCCTCATCCTCCAATGGAGTAGATGAAGGACAAGAAATTGTTTATCTTATTTGTTTTAACGGTGGTTCACTCGATCTTAACAATCATCTGTGAGTTCACATCTCAATCTACCACTAGTTTATTTTTGTTTTTATGCAAACTATCTATTATTTTTAAGACGGTTTATAATGTGAGGTTGCTAGATTAATTTTTCTATAATATGATATTATTTGATGGCATAGAAAATAAATTTAATAGATATATTTTATCGCTTGAATAAAATATAGTCAGGATTTTAAATTTTATTATTTTAACTGAATTTTGAACTCTTAGCATAAGAAGAAAGCAGCCAAAAGAAAATTCAAAGGCCTCGTATTACACTTGCAATCCTCCTAACAATGAGAACTGTTGTTCCAAAAAGAGTTATACCAATCTCATAAAAGAGCGTTGGTCGATCCTCCCAAAAAACTTACTATTAGTAACAACCACGACTCATAGTTGTTAGGATAACAAACATCATTGAATTCTCATTAATAGGATTTACTAACATAAATAAAATTTAAAGAAAAATAAATAAATATTCAGTAGTTCAACCTGAAGAACAGCGAATGCAACCGATTTGATAACTAATAATATCGCCGATTGATGTTGATAGCATTTTTTTAAATCTCAAATGATCAGAATCAATGCTTTTGATACTGAAGTGGAAGAAACTCTTCCTCATCCTCCAATGGAGTAGATGAAGGACAAGAAATTGTTTATCTTATTTGTTTTAACGGTGGTTCACTCGATCTTAACAATCATCTGTGAGTTCACATCTCAATCTACCGTTAGTTTATTTTTGTTTTTATGCAAACTATCTATTATTTTTTAGACGGTTTATAATGTGAGGTTGCTAGATTAATTTTTCTATAATATTGATTATATTTAATGGCATAGAAAAAAATTTTAATAGATATATTTTATCGCTTGAATAAAATATAGTCATGATTTTAAATTTTATTATTTTAACTGAATTTTGAACTCTTATTTTAAAATTATAATAATTACAATGTCAAATGTATATTTTTTTCCAAAATTTATATCTATATTAAATATAACAAGATAGTAAATAGAAAGAAAAAATTATATATAATTACAAAATGGGTCATCCTAACTAGTGCTATAAAGACACTCTTTAAGAATTTCAAATAAAAAGTATATTTTTTTTAAATTTTTTTTAATCTCAAATATATTATATATACATTTTAATATATATATATATATATATATATATATATATATATATATATATATATATATAGTTTTGGGATTTAGAGTGTTACACACAACCCTTAACATAAGAAGAAAGAAGCCAAAAGAAAATTCAAAGGCCTCGTATTACACTTGCAATCCTCCTAACAATGAGAAATGTTGTTCCAAAAAGAGTTATACCAATCTCATAAAAGAGCGTTGGTCGATCCTCCAAAAAAACTTACTATTATAACAACCACGACTCATAGTTGTTAGGATAACAAACATCATTGAATTCTCATTAATAGGATTTACTAACATAAATAAAATTTAAAGAAAATAAAAAATATTCAGTAGTTCAACCTGAAGAACAGCAAATGCAACCGATTTGACAACTAATAATATCGACGATTGATGTTGATAGCATTTTTTTTAAATCTCAATGATCAGAATCAATGCTTTTGATACTGAAGTGGAAGAAACTCTTCCTCATCCTCCAATGGAGTAGATGAAGGACAAGAAATTGTTTATCTTATTTGTTTTAACGGTGGTTCACTCGATCTTAACAATCATGTGTGAGTTCACATCTCAATCTACCGTTAGTTTATTTTTGTTTTTATGCAAACTATCTATTATTTTTTAGACGGTTTATAATGTGAGGTTGCTAGATTAATTTTTCTATAATATTATTATATTTGATGGCATAGAAAATAAATTTAATAGATATATTTTATCGCTTGAATAAAATATAGTCATGATTTTAAATTTTATTATTTTAACTGAATTTTGAACTCTTATTTTAAAATTATAATAATTACAATGTCAAATGTATTATTTTTTCCAAAAGTTATATCTATATTAAATATAACAAGATAGTAAATAGAAAGAAAAAATTATATATAATTACAAAATGGGTCATCCTAACTAGTGTTATAAAGACACTCTTTAAGAATTTCAAATAAAAAAGTATATTTTTTTAAATTATTTATTTTAATCTCAAATATATTAAATATATACATTTTTAATATATATATATATATATATATATATATATATATATATATATATATATATATATATATATATACATATTTATATACATGATATATATATATATATCATATAATATATATACCTCTATATATATATATCGTATAATATAAGTACTCTATATATTATATATATATATATATAGTTTTGGGATTTAGAGTGTTACACACAACCCTTAACATAAGAAGAAAGAAGCAAACAGAAAATTCAAAGGCCCCTCGTATTACACTTGCAATCCTCCTAACAATGAGAAATGTTGTTCCAAAAAGAGTTATACCAATCTCATAAAAGAGCGTTAGTCGATCCTCCCAAAAAAACTTACTATTAATAACAACCACGACTCATAGTTGTTAGGATAACAAACATCATTGAATTCTCATTAATAGGATTTACTAACATAAATAAAATTTAAAGAAAAATAAATAAATATTCAGTAGTTCAACCTGAAGAACAGCAAATGCAACCGATTTGACAACTAATAATATCGACGATTGATGTTGATAGCATTTTTTTAAAATCTCAAATGATCAGAATCAATGCTTTTGATACTGAAGTGGAAGAAACTCTTCCTCATCCTCCAATGGAGTAGATGAAGGACAAGAAATTGTTTATCTTATTTGTTTTAACGGTGGTTCACTCGATCTTAACAATCATCTGTGAGTTCACATCTCAATCTACCGTAGTTTATTTTTGTTTTTATGCAAACTATCTATTATTTTTTAGACGGTTTATAATGTGAGGTTTGCTAGATTAAGTTTTCTATAATATTGATTATATTTGATGGCATAGAAAATAAATTAATAGATATATTTTATCGCTTGAATAAATATAGTCATGATTTTAAATTTTATTATTTTAGCTGAATTTTGAACTCTTATTTTAAAAG
>NW_026113240.1:0-33417 GCF_024323335.1 Lathyrus oleraceus | reverse complement strand
AAATTTGTTGTTATTATTCTATTTTCTTTTTTTTCTTTTTCATTTTCTTGTAATTATTCTATTTATTTTTTCTTTTTCATTTTCTACTTATAATTAGTATTTTAGCATATTTTTTAATCTGTATAACTTATGTTAATTGTTTAATTATCAGAATATAGAAGATGACATTTTATGTTCTTAAGGATATAAGTATATATTTAATTAATTTTGATGTTCAATACATATCTTTCTAAACTAATTAATGTCAAGGTTTGTTACTCATTACATGTTTGATTGATTTATATAATTGAGGATGTACTTATTAGAAATATTTAGCTTACATTATTTATAGAAATCTCTGGTTCATATTCACTTTATGATTGTATAAACAAAATACAAAGGGTAAAAAATACGTACTGCTGAAAAATTGTCATATTTTCTTTTTTTCTATCTTTTATGAGTAATTTTCATTCTTATCTATCAAATGTACAGATCAAGTGATTTCTGATATAGGTTGATCTTTTGAAGGTTACACATCTCTACCTTTTATTTTGTCACCCTATTCATTTGTGTTTCCTCTTATTTTCAATTTTATTCTTGCGTCACCAATTATGATATAGGTTTTTTCGTATTGTTTTGATGAGATTGAGATGTTTGTTAGGATTATGAGGATCTCACAATAATACAGGTGGTGCTAATGTAACACTGAAAAATGATTGAGTTGGTTTCCTTTATACCATCCGGTCTCATTTTAAATTGTGTGTTATTATTCTATTTTCTTTTTTCTTTTTCATTTCTTGTAATTATTCTATTTTATTTTTTTCTTTTTCATTTTCTACTTAAAATTAGTATTTAGCATATTTTTAATCTGTATAACTTATGTTATTGTTTAATTCTCGGAATATAGAAGATGACATTTATGTTCTAAGGATATAAGTATATATTTAATTAAGTTTGATGTTCAATACATATCTTTCTAAATATTAATGTCAAGGTTGTTACTCATTACATGTTTGATTTATTTATATAATTGAGGATGTGACTTATTAGGAAATATTTAGCTTAATTATTAATAGAAATCTCTGGTTCATATTCACTTATGATTGTATAAACAAAATACATACAGTCTCATTTTCATTTTCTTGTAATTATTCTATTTTCCTTTTTTCTTTTTCATTTTCTTGTAATTATTCTTTTTTTTTTTCTTTTTTCATTTTCTACTTATAATTAGTATTTTAGCATATTTTTTAATCTGTGTAACTTATGTTAATTGTTTAATTATCAGAATATAGAAGATGACATTTTATGTTCTTAAGGATATAAGTATATATTTAATTAATTTTGATGTTCAATACATATCTTTCTAAACTAATTAATGTCAAGGTTTGTTACTCATTACATGTTTGATTGATTTATATAATTGAGGATGTACTTATTAGAAATATTTAGCTTACATTATTTAATAGAAATCTCTGGTTCATATTCACTTTATGATTGTATAAACAAAATATAAAGGGTAAAAAATACGTACTGCTGAAAAATTGTCATATTTTCTTTTTTTTCTATCTTTTATGAGTAATTTTCATTCTTATCTATCAAATGTACAGATCAAGTGATTTCTGATATAGGTTGATCTTTTGAAGGTTACACATCTCTACCTTTTTATTTTGTCACCCTATTCATTTGTGTTTCCTCTTATTTTCAATTTTATTCTTGCGTCACCAATGATTATGATAGGGTTTTTCGTATTGTTTTGATGAGATTGAGATGTTTGTTAGGATTATGAGGATCTCACAATAATACAGGTGGTGCTAATGTAACACTGGAAAAATGATTGAGTTGGTTTCCTTTAATACATACAGTCTCATTTTCATTTTCTTGTAATTATTCTATTTTCCTTTTTTCTTTTTCATTTTCTTGTAATTATTCTTTTTTCTTTTTCATTTTCTACTTATAATTAGTATTTTAGCATATTTTTTGATCTATGTAACTTATGTTAATTGTTTAATTATCATAATATAGAAGATGACATTTTATGTTCTAAAGGATATAAGTATATATTTAATTAATTTTGATGTTCAATACATATCTTTCTAAACTAATTAATGTCAAGGTTTGTTACTCATTACATGTTTGATTGATTTATATAATTGAGGATGTACTTATTAGAAATATTTAGCTTACATTATTTAATAGAAATCTCTGGTTCATATTCACTTTATGATTGTATAAACAAAATACAAAGGGTAAAAAAATACGTACTGCTGAAAAATTGTCATATTTTCTTTTTTTTTCTATCTTTTATGAGTAATTTTCATTCTTATCTATCAAATGTACAGATCAAGTGATTTCTCATATAGGTTGATCTTTTGAAGGTTACACATCTCTACCTTTTTTATTTTGTCACCCTATTCATTTGTGTTTCCTCTTATTTTCAATTTTATTCTTGCGTCACCAATGATTATGATAGGGTTTTTCGTATTGTTTTGATGAGATTGAGATGTTTGTTAGGATTATGAGGATCTCACAATAATACAGGTGGTGCTAATGTAACACTGGAAAAATGATTGAGTTGGTTTCCTTTAATACATACAGTCTCATTTTCATTTTCTTGTAATTATTCTATTTTCCTTTTTTCTTTTTCATTTTCTTGTAATTATTCTTTTTTCTTTTTCATTTTCTACTTATAATTAGTATTTTAGCATATTTTTTGATCTATGTAACTTATGTTAATTGTTTAATTATCATAATATAGAAGATGACATTTTATGTTCTAAAGGATATAAGTATATATTTAATTAATTTTGATGTTCAATACATATCTTTCTAAACTATTTAATGTCAATGTTTGTTACTCATTACATGTTTGATTGATTTATAGAATTGAGGATGTACTTAATACAAATATTTAGCTTACATTACTTAATAGAAATCTCTGGTTCATAATCAGTTTATGATTGTATAAACAAAATACAAAGGGTAAAAAATATGTATTGCTGAAAAATTGTCATATTTTCCTTTTTTTCTATCTTTTATGAGTAATTTTCTTTCTTATCTATCAAATGTTAGGATTATGAGGATCTCAAAATAATAAACGTGGTGCTAGTGTAACACTGGAAAACTTATTGAGTTGGTTTCCTTTATACCATACGGTCTCATTTTAAATTTGTGTTATTATTCTATTTTCTTTTTTTTTTTTTCATTTTCTTGTAATTATTCTATTTTATTTTTTCTTTTTCATTTTCTACTTATAATTAGTATTTTAGCATATTTTTTAATCTGTATAACTTATGTTAATTGTTTAATTATCAGAATATAGAAGATGACATTTTATGTTCTTAAGTTATAAGTATATATTTAATTAATTTTGATGTTCAATACATATCTTTCTAAACTAATTAATGTCAAGGTTTGTTACTCATTACATGTTTGATTGATTTATATAATTGAGGATGTACTTATTAGAAATATTTAGCTTACATTATTTAATAGAAATCTCTGGTTCATATTCACTTTATGATTGTATAAACAAAATACAAAGGGTAAAAAAATACGTACTGCTGAAAAATTGTCTTTTTTTTCTATCTTTTATGAGTAATTTTCCTTCTTATCTATCAAATGTACAGATCAAGTGATTTCTGATATAGGTTGATCTTTTGAAGGTTACACATCTCTAGCTTTTTTATTTTGTCACCCTATTCATTTGTGTTTCCTCTTATTTTCAATTTTATTCTTGCGTCACCAATGATTATGATAGGGTTTTCGTATTGTTTTGATGAGATTGAGATGTTTGTTAGGATTATGAGGATCTCACAATAATACAGGTGGTGCTAATGTAACACTGGAAAAATGATTGAGTTGGTTTCCTTTAATACATACAGTCTCATTTTCATTTTCTTGTAATTATTCTATTTTCCTTTTTTCTTTTTCATTTTCTTGTAATTATTCTTTTTTCTTTTTCATTTTCTACTTATAATTAGTATTTTAGCATATTTTTTAATCTGTGTAACTTATGTTAATTGTTTAATTATCAGAATATAGAAGATGACATTTTATGTTCTTAAGGATATAAGTATATATTTAATTAATTTTGATGTTCAATACATATCTTTCTAAACTATTTAATGTCAATGTTTGTTACTCATTACATGTTTGATTGATTTATAGAATTGAGGATGTACTTAATACAAATATTTAGCTTACATTACTTAATAGAAATCTCTGGTTCATAATAAGTTTATGATTGTATAAACAAAATACAAAGGGTAAAAAAATATGTATTGCTGAAAAATTGTCATATTTTCCTTTTTTTCTATCTTTTATGTGTAATTTTCTTTCTTATCTATCAAATGAACGGATTAAAGTGATTTCTGATATAGGTTAATCTTTTGAAGGTTATACATCTCTAACTTGTTTATTTTGTCACTCTATTCATTTGTGTTTCCTGTTATTTTCAATTTTATTCTTGCATCACCAATGATTATGATAGGGTTTTTCGTATTGTTTTGATGAGATTGAGATTTTTGTTAGGATTATGAGGATCTCAAAATAATAAACGTGGTGCTAGTGTAACACTGGAAAACTTATTGAGTTGGTTTCCTTTATACCATACGGTCTCATTTAAATTTGTTGTTATTATTCTTTTTCTTTTTTTTTTTTCATTTTCTTGTAATTATTCTATTTTATTTTTTTTTTTTATTTTCTACTTATAATTAGTATTTTAGCATATTTTTTAATCTGTATAACTTATGTTAATTGTTTAATTATCACAATATAGAAGATGACATTTTATGTTCTTAAGGTTATAAGTATATATTTAATTAATTTTGATGTTCAATACATATCTTTCTAAACTAATTAATGTCAAGGTTTGTTACTCATTACATGTTTGATTGATTTATATAATTGAGGATGTACTTATTAGAAATATTTAGCTTACATTATTTAATAGAAATCTCTGGTTCATATTCACTTTATGATTGTATAAACAAAATACAAAGGGTAAAAAAATACGTACTGCTGAAAAATTGTCATTTTTTTTCTATCTTTTATGAGTAATTTTCCTTCTTATCTATCAAATGTACAGATCAAGTGATTTCTGATATAGGTTGATGTTTTGAAGGTTACACATCTCTACCTTTTTATTTTGTCACCCTATTCATTTGTGTTTCCTCTTATTTTCAATTTTATTCTTGCGTCACCAATGATTATGGTAGGGTTTTTCATATTGTTTTGATGAGATTGAGATGTTTGTTAGGATTATGAGGATCTCACAATAATACAGGTGGTGCTAATGTAACACTGGAAAAATGATTGAGTTGGTTTCCTTTAATACATACAGTCTCATTTTCATTTTCTTGTAATTATTCTATTTTCCTTTTTTCTTTTTCATTTTCTTGTAATTATTCTTTTTTCTTTTTCATTTTCTACTTATAATTAGTATTTTAGCATATTTTTTAATCTGTGTAACTTATGTTAATTGTTTAATTATCATAATATAGAAGATGACATTTTATGTTCTTAAGGATATAAGTATATATTTAATTAATTTTGATGTTCAATACATATCTTTCTAAACTATTTAATGTCAATGTTTGTTACTCATTACATGTTTGATTGATTTATAGAATTGAGGATGTACTTAATACAAATATTTAGCTTACATTACTTAATAGAAATCTCTGGTTCATAATAAGTTTATGATTGTATAAACAAAATACAAAGGGTAAAAAAATATGTATTGCTGAAAAATTGTCATATTTTCCTTTTTTTCTATCTTTTATGTGTAATTTTCTTTCTTATCTATCAAATGTTATGATTATGAGGATCTCAAAATAATAAACGTGGTGCTAGTGTAACACTGGAAAACTTATTGAGTTGGCTTCCTTTATACCATACGGTCTCATTTTAAATTTGTTGTTATTATTCTATTTTCTTTTTTTCTTTTTCATTTTCTTGTAATTATTCTATTTTATTTTTTTCTTTTTATTTTCTACTTATAATTAGTATTTTAGCATATTTTTTAATCTGTATAACTTATGTTAATTGTTTAATTATCAGAATATAGAAGATGACATTTTATGTTCTTAAGGTTATAAGTATATATTTAATTAATTTTGATGTTCAATACATATCTTTCTAAACTAATTAAGGTCAAGGTTTGTTACTCATTACATGTTTGATTGATTTATATAATTGAGGATGTACTTATTAGAAATATTTAGCTTACATTATTTAATAGAAATCTCTGGTTCATATTCACTTTATGATTGTATAAACAAAATACAAAGGGTAAAAAATACGTACTGCTGAAAAATTGTCATTTTTTTTTCTATCTTTTATGAGTAATTTTCCTTCTTATCTATCAAATGTACAGATCAAGTGATTTCTGATATAGGTTGATGTTTTGAAGGTTACACATCTCTAGCTTTTTTATTTTGTCACCCTATTCATTTGTGTTTCCTCTTATTTTCAATTTTATTCTTGCGTCACCAATGATTATGATAGGGTTTTTCATATTGTTTTGATGAGATTGAGATGTTTGTTAGGATTATGAGGATCTCACAATAATACAGGTGGTGCTAATGTAACACTGGAAAAATGATTGAGTTGGTTTCCTTTAATACATACAGTCTCATTTTCATTTTCTTGTAATTATTCTATTTTCCTTTTTTCTTTTTCATTTTCTTGTAATTATTCTTTTTTCTTTTTCATTTTCTACTTATAATTAGTATTTTAGCATATTTTTTGATCTATGTAACTTATGTTAATTGTTTAATTATCAGAATATAGAAGATGACATTTTATGTTCTTAAGGATATAAGTATATATTTAATTAATTTTGATGTTCAATACATATCTTTCTAAACTATTTAATGTCAATGTTTGTTACTCATTACATGTTTGATTGATTTATAGAATTGAGGATGTATTAATACAAATATTTAGCTTACATTACTTAATAGAAATCTCTGGTTCATAATCAGTTTATGATTGTATAAACAAAATACAAAGGGTAAAAAAATATGTATTGCTGAAAAATTGTCATATTTTCCTTTTTTTCTATCTTTTATGTGTAATTTTCTTTCTTATCTATCAAATGAACGGATTAAAGTGATTTCTGATATAGGTTAATCTTTTGAAGGTTATACATCTCTAACTTGTTTATTTTGTCACTCTATTCATTTGTGTTTCCTGTTATTTTCAATTTTATTCTTGCATCACCAATGATTATGATAGGGTTTTTCGTATTGTTTTGATGAGATTGAGATTTTTTTATGATTATGAGGATCTCAAAATAATAAACGTGGTGCTAGTGTAACACTGGAAAACTTATTGAGTTGGCTTCCTTTATACCATACGGTCTCATTTTAAATTTGTTGTTATTATTCTTTTTTTTTTCTTTTTCATTTTCTTGTAATTATTCTATTTTATTTTTTCTTTTTATTTTCTACTTATAATTAGTATTTTAGCATATTTTTTAATCTGTATAACTTATGTTAATTGTTTAATTATCAGAATATAGAAGATGACATTTTATGTTCTTAAGGTTATAAGTATATATTTAATTAATTTTGATGTTCAATACATATCTTTCTAAACTAATTAAGGTCAAGGTTTGTTACTCATTACATGTTTGATTGATTTATATAATTGAGGATGTACTTATTAGAAATATTTAGCTTACATTATTTAATAGAAATCTCTGGTTCATATTCACTTTATGATTGTATAAACAAAATACAAAGGGTAAAAAAATACGTACTGCTGAAAAATTGTCATTTTTTTTCTATCTTTTATGAGTAATTTTCCTTCTTATCTATCAAATGTACAGATCAAGTGATTTCTGATATAGGTTGATGTTTTGAAGGTTACACATCTCTAGCTTTTTTATTTTGTCACCCTATTCATTTGTGTTTCCTCTTATTTTCAATTTTATTCTTGCGTCACCAATGATTATGGTAGGGTTTTTCATATTGTTTTGATGAGATTGAGATGTTTGTTAGGATTATGAGGATCTCACAATAATACAGGTGGTGCTAATGTAACACTGGAAAAATGATTGAGTTGGTTTCCTTTAATACATACAGTCTCATTTTCATTTTCTTGTAATTATTCTATTTTCCTTTTTTCTTTTTCATTTTCTTGTAATTATTCTTTTTTCTTTTTCATTTTCTACTTATAATTAGTATTTTAGCATATTTTTTGATCTATGTAACTTATGTTAATTGTTTAATTATCATAATATAGAAGATGACATTTTATGTTCTTAAGGATATAAGTATATATTTAATTAATTTTGATGTTCAATACATATCTTTCTAAACTATTTAATGTCAATGTTTGTTACTCATTACATGTTTGATTGATTTATAGAATTGAGGATGTAATTAATACAAATATTTAGCTTACATTACTTAATAGAAATCTCTGGTTCATAATAAGTTTATGATTGTATAAACAAAATACAAAGGGTAAAAAAATATGTATTGCTGAAAAATTGTCATATTTTCCTTTTTTTCTATCTTTTATGTGTAATTTTCTTTCTTATCTATCAAATGTTATGATTATGAGGATCTCAAAATAATAAACGTGGTGCTAGTGTAACACTGGAAAACTTATTGAGTTGGCTTCCTTTATACCATACGGTCTCATTTTAAATTTGTTGTTATTATTCTTTTTTTTTTTCTTTTTCATTTTCTTGTAATTATTCTATTTTATTTATTTCTTTTTCATTTTCTAGTTATAATTAGTATTTTAGCATATTTTTTAATCTGTATAACTTATGTTAATTGTTTAATTATCACAATATAGAAGATGACATTTTATGTTCTTAAGGTTATAAGTATATATTTAATTAATTTTGATGTTCAATACATATCTTTCTAAACTAATTAATGTCAAGGTTTGTTACTCATTACATGTTTGATTGATTTATATAATTGAGGATGTACTTATTAGAAATATTTAGCTTACATTATTTAATAGAAATCTCTGGTTCATATTCACTTTATGATTGTATAAACAAAATACAAAGGGTAAAAAAATACGTACTGCAGAAAAATTGTCATTTTTTTTTCTATCTTTTATGAGTAATTTTCCTTCTTATCTATCAAATGTACAGATCAAGTGATTTCTGATATAGGTTGATGTTTTGAAGGTTACACATCTCTAGCTTTTTATTTTGTCACCCTATTCATTTGTGTTTCCTCTTATTTTCAATTTTATTCTTGCGTCACCAATGATTATGGTAGGGTTTTTCATATTGTTTTGATGAGATTGAGATGTTTGTTAGGATTATGAGGATCTCACAATAATACAGGTGGTGCTAATGTAACACTGGAAAAATGATTGAGTTGGTTTCCTTTAATACATACAGTCTCATTTTCATTTTCTTGTAATTATTCTATTTTCCTTTTTTCTTTTTCATTTTCTTGTAATTATTCTTTTTTCTTTTTCATTTTCTACTTATAATTAGTATTTTAGCATATTTTTTGATCTATGTAACTTATGTTAATTGTTTAATTATCATAATATAGAAGATGACATTTTATGTTCTTAAGGATATAAGTATATATTTAATTAATTTTGATGTTCAATACATATCTTTCTAAACTATTTAATGTCAATGTTTGTTACTCATTACATGTTTGATTGATTTATAGAATTGAGGATGTAATTAATACAAATATTTAGCTTACATTACTTAATAGAAATCTCTGGTTCATAATAAGTTTATGATTGTATAAACAAAATACAAAGGGTAAAAAAATATGTATTGCTGAAAAATTGTCATATTTTCCTTTTTTTCTATCTTTTATGTGTAATTTTCTTTCTTATCTATCAAATGAACGGATTAAAGTGATTTCTGATATAGGTTAATCTTTTGAAGGTTATACATCTCTAACTTGTTTATTTTGTCACTCTATTCATTTGTGTTTCCTGTTATTTTCAATTTTATTCTTGCATCACCAATGATTATGATAGGGTTTTTCGTATTGTTTTGATGAGATTGAGATTTTTTTTATGATTATGAGGATCTCAAAATAATAAACGTGGTGCTAGTGTAACACTGGAAAACTTATTGAGTTGGCTTCCTTTATACCATACGGTCTCATTTTAAATTTGTTGTTATTATTCTTTTTTTTTGTCTTTTTCATTTTCTTGTAATTATTCTATTTTATTTTTTTCTTTTTTATTTTCTACTTATAATTAGTATTTTAGCATATTTTTTAATCTGTATAACTTATGTTAATTGTTTAATTATCAGAATATAGAAGATGACATTTTATGTTCTTAAGGTTATAAGTATATATTTAATTAATTTTGATGTTCAATACATATCTTTCTAAACTAATTAAGGTCAAGGTTTGTTACTCATTACATGTTTGATTGATTTATATAATTGAGGATGTACTTATTAGAAATATTTAGCTTACATTATTTATAGAAATCTCTGGTTCATATTCACTTTATGATTGTATAAACAAAATACAAAGGGTAAAAAAATACGTACTGCAGAAAAATTGTCATTTTTTTTTCTATCTTTTATGAGTAATTTTCCTTCTTATCTATCAAATGTACAGATCAAGTGATTTCTGATATAGGTTGATGTTTTGAAGGTTACACATCTCTAGCTTTTTTATTTTGTCACCCTATTCATTTGTGTTTCCTCTTATTTTCAATTTTATTCTTGCGTCACCAATGATTATGGTAGGGTTTTTCATATTGTTTTGATGAGATTGAGATGTTTGTTAGGATTATGAGGATCTCACAATAATACAGGTGGTGCTAATGTAACACTGGAAAAATGATTGAGTTGGTTTCCTTTAATACATACAGTCTCATTTTCATTTTCTTGTAATTATTCTATTTTCCTTTTTTCTTTTTCATTTTCTTGTAATTATTCTTTTTTCTTTTTCATTTTCTACTTATAATTAGTATTTTAGCATATTTTTTGATCTATGTAACTTATGTTAATTGTTTAATTATCATAATATAGAAGATGACATTTTATGTTCTTAAGGATATAAGTATATATTTAATTAATTTTGATGTTCAATACATATCTTTCTAAACTATTTAATGTCAATGTTTGTTACTCATTACATGTTTGATTGATTTATAGAATTGAGGATGTAATTAATACAAATATTTAGCTTACATTACTTAATAGAAATCTCTGGTTCATAATAAGTTTATGATTGTATAAACAAAATACAAAGGGTAAAAAAATATGTATTGCTGAAAAATTGTCATATTTTCCTTTTTTTCTATCTTTTATGTGTAATTTTCTTTCTTATCTATCAAATGAACGGATTAAAGTGATTTCTGATATAGGTTAATCTTTTGAAGGTTATACATCTCTAACTTGTTTATTTTGTCACTCTATTCATTTGTGTTTCCTGTTATTTTCAATTTTATTCTTGCATCACCAATGATTATGATAGGGTTTTTCGTATTGTTTTGATGAGATTGAGATTTTTTTTATGATTATGAGGATCTCAAAATAATAAACGTGGTGCTAGTGTAACACTGGAAAACTTATTGAGTTGGCTTCCTTTATACCATACGGTCTCATTTTAAATTTGTTGTTATTATTCTTTTTTTTTGTCTTTTTCATTTTCTTGTAATTATTCTATTTTATTTTTTTCTTTTTTATTTTCTACTTATAATTAGTATTTTAGCATATTTTTTAATCTGTATAACTTATGTTAATTGTTTAATTATCAGAATATAGAAGATGACATTTTATGTTCTTAAGGTTATAAGTATATATTTAATTAATTTTGATGTTCAATACATATCTTTCTAAACTAATTGAAGTCAAGGTTTGTTACTCATTACATGTTTGATTGATTTATATAATTGAGGTTGTACTTATTAGAAATATTTAGCTTACATTATTTAATAGAAATCTCTCGTTCATGTTCACTTTATGATTGTATAAACAAAATACAAAGGGTAAAAAAATACGTACTGCAGAAAAATTGTCATTTTTTTTTCTATCTTTTATGAGTAATTTTCCTTCTTATCTATCAAATGTACAGATCAAGTGATTTCTGATATAGGTTGATGTTTTGAAGGTTACACATCTCTAGCTTTTTTATTTTGTCACCCTATTCATTTGTGTTTCCTCTTATTTTCAATTTTATTCTTGCGTCACCAATGATTATGGTAGGGTTTTTCATATTGTTTTGATGAGATTGAGATGTTTGTTAGGATTATGAGGATCTCACAATAATACAGGTGGTGCTAATGTAACACTGGAAAAATGATTGAGTTGGTTTCCTTTAATACATACAGTCTCATTTTCATTTTCTTGTAATTATTCTATTTTCCTTTTTTCTTTTTCATTTTCTTGTAATTATTCTTTTTTCTTTTTCATTTTCTACTTATAATTAGTATTTTAGCATATTTTTTGATCTATGTAACTTATGTTAATTGTTTAATTATCATAATATAGAAGATGACATTTTATGTTCTTAAGGATATAAGTATATATTTAATTAATTTTGATGTTCAATACATATCTTTCTAAACTATTTAATGTCAATGTTTGTTACTCATTACATGTTTGATTGATTTATAGAATTGAGGATGTAATTAATACAAATATTTAGCTTACATTACTTAATAGAAATCTCTGGTTCATAATAAGTTTATGATTGTATAAACAAAATACAAAGGGTAAAAAAATATGTATTGCTGAAAAATTGTCATATTTTCCTTTTTTTCTATCTTTTATGTGTAATTTTCTTTCTTATCTATCAAATGAACGGATTAAAGTGATTTCTGATATAGGTTAATCTTTTGAAGGTTATACATCTCTAACTTGTTTATTTTGTCACTCTATTCATTTGTGTTTCCTGTTATTTTCAATTTTATTCTTGCATCACCAATGATTATGATAGGGTTTTTCGTATTGTTTTGATGAGATTGAGATTTTTTTTATGATTATGAGGATCTCAAAATAATAAACGTGGTGCTAGTGTAACACTGGAAAACTTATTGAGTTGGCTTCCTTTATACCATACGGTCTCATTTTAAATTTGTTGTTATTATTCTTTTTTTTTGTCTTTTTCATTTTCTTGTAATTATTCTATTTTATTTTTTTCTTTTTTATTTTCTACTTATAATTAGTATTTTAGCATATTTTTTAATCTGTATAACTTATGTTAATTGTTTAATTATCAGAATATAGAAGATGACATTTTATGTTCTTAAGGTTATAAGTATATATTTAATTAATTTTGATGTTCAATACATATCTTTCTAAACTAATTAAGGTCAAGGTTTGTTACTCATTACATGTTTGATTGATTTATATAATTGAGGATGTACTTATTAGAAATATTTAGCTTACATTATTTATAGAAATCTCTGGTTCATATTCACTTTATGATTGTATAAACAAAATACAAAGGGTAAAAAAATACGTACTGCAGAAAAATTGTCATTTTTTTTTCTATCTTTTATGAGTAATTTTCCTTCTTATCTATCAAATGTACAGATCAAGTGATTTCTGATATAGGTTGATGTTTTGAAGGTTACACATCTCTAGCTTTTTTATTTTGTCACCCTATTCATTTGTGTTTCCTCTTATTTTCAATTTTATTCTTGCGTCACCAATGATTATGGTAGGGTTTTTCATATTGTTTTGATGAGATTGAGATGTTTGTTAGGATTATGAGGATCTCACAATAATACAGGTGGTGCTAATGTAACACTGGAAAAATGATTGAGTTGGTTTCCTTTAATACATACAGTCTCATTTTCATTTTCTTGTAATTATTCTATTTTCCTTTTTTCTTTTTCATTTTCTTGTAATTATTCTTTTTTCTTTTTCATTTTCTACTTATAATTAGTATTTTAGCATATTTTTTGATCTATGTAACTTATGTTAATTGTTTAATTATCATAATATAGAAGATGACATTTTATGTTCTTAAGGATATAAGTATATATTTAATTAATTTTGATGTTCAATACATATCTTTCTAAACTATTTAATGTCAATGTTTGTTACTCATTACATGTTTGATTGATTTATAGAATTGAGGATGTAATTAATACAAATATTTAGCTTACATTACTTAATAGAAATCTCTGGTTCATAATAAGTTTATGATTGTATAAACAAAATACAAAGGGTAAAAAATATGTATTGCTGAAAAATTGTCATATTTTCCTTTTTTTCTATCTTTTATGTGTAATTTTCTTTCTTATCTATCAAATGAACGGATTAAAGTGATTTCTGATATAGGTTAATCTTTTGAAGGTTATACATCTCTAACTTGTTTATTTTGTCACTCTATTCATTTGTGTTTCCTGTTATTTTCAATTTTATTCTTGCATCACCAATGATTATGATAGGGTTTTTCGTATTGTTTTGATGAGATTGAGATTTTTTTATGATTATGAGGATCTCAAAATAATAAACGTGGTGCTAGTGTAACACTGGAAAACTTATTGAGTTGGCTTCCTTTATACCATACGGTCTCATTTTAAATTTGTTGTTATTATTCTTTTTTTTTTTCTTTTTCATTTTCTTGTAATTATTCTATTTTATTTTTTCTTTTTTATTTTCTACTTATAATTAGTATTTTAGCATATTTTTTAATCTGTATAACTTATGTTAATTGTTTAATTATCAGAATATAGAAGATGACATTTTATGTTCTTAAGGTTATAAGTATATATTTAATTAATTTTGATGTTCAATACATATCTTTCTAAACTAATTAAGGTCAAGGTTTGTTACTCATTACATGTTTGATTGATTTATATAATTGAGGATGTACTTATTAGAAATATTTAGCTTACATTATTTTATAGAAATCTCTGGTTCATATTCACTTTATGATTGTATAAACAAAATACAAAGGGTAAAAAAATACGTACTGCAGAAAAATTGTCATTTTTTTTTCTATCTTTTATGAGTAATTTTCCTTCTTATCTATCAAATGTACAGATCAAGTGATTTCTGATATAGGTTGATGTTTTGAAGGTTACACATCTCTAGCTGTTTTATTTTGTCACCCTATTCATTTGTGTTTCCTCTTATTTTCAATTTTATTCTTGCGTCACCAATGATTATGGTAGGGTTTTTCATATTGTTTTGATGAGATTGAGATGTTTGTTAGGATTATGAGGATCTCACAATAATACAGGTGGTGCTAATGTAACACTGGAAAAATGATTGAGTTGGTTTCCTTTAATACATACAGTCTCATTTTCATTTTCTTGTAATTATTCTATTTTCCTTTTTTCTTTTTCATTTTCTTGTAATTATTCTTTTTTCTTTTTCATTTTCTACTTATAATTAGTATTTTAGCATATTTTTTGATCTATGTAACTTATGTTAATTGTTTAATTATCATAATATAGAAGATGACATTTTATGTTCTTAAGGATATAAGTATATATTTAATTAATTTTGATGTTCAATACATATCTTTCTAAACTATTTAATGTCAATGTTTGTTACTCATTACATGTTTGATTGATTTATAGAATTGAGGATGTAATTAATACAAATATTTAGCTTACATTACTTAATAGAAATCTCTGGTTCATAATAAGTTTATGATTGTATAAACAAAATACAAAGGGTAAAAAAATATGTATTGCTGAAAAATTGTCATATTTTCCTTTTTTTCTATCTTTTATGTGTAATTTTCTTTCTTATCTATCAAATGAACGGATTAAAGTGATTTCTGATATAGGTTAATCTTTTGAAGGTTATACATCTCTAACTTGTTTATTTTGTCACTCTATTCATTTGTGTTTCCTGTTATTTTCAATTTTATTCTTGCATCACCAATGATTATGATAGGGTTTTTCGTATTGTTTTGATGAGATTGAGATTTTTTTTATGATTATGAGGATCTCAAAATAATAAACGTGGTGCTAGTGTAACACTGGAAAACTTATTGAGTTGGCTTCCTTTATACCATACGGTCTCATTTTAAATTTGTTGTTATTATTCTTTTCTTTTTTTCTTTTTCATTTTCTTGTAATTATTCTATTTTATTTTTTTCTTTTTTATTTTCTACTTATAATTAGTATTTTAGCATATTTTTTAATCTGTATAACTTATGTTAATTGTTTAATTATCAGAATATAGAAGATGACATTTTATGTTCTTAAGGTTATAAGTATATATTTAATTAATTTTGATGTTCAATACATATCTTTCTAAACTAATTAAGGTCAAGGTTTGTTACTCATTACATGTTTGATTGATTTATATAATTGAGGATGTACTTATTAGAAATATTTAGCTTACATTATTTAATAGAAATCTCTGGTTCATATTCACTTTATGATTGTATAAACAAAATACAAAGGGTAAAAAAATACGTACTGCAGAAAAATTGTCATTTTTTTTTCTATCTTTTATGAGTAATTTTCCTTCTTATCTATCAAATGTACAGATCAAGTGATTTCTGATATAGGTTGATGTTTTGAAGGTTACACATCTCTAGCTGTTTTATTTTGTCACCCTATTCATTTGTGTTTCCTCTTATTTTCAATTTTATTCTTGCGTCACCAATGATTATGGTAGGGTTTTTCATATTGTTTTGATGAGATTGAGATGTTTGTTAGGATTATGAGGATCTCACAATAATACAGGTGGTGCTAATGTAACACTGGAAAAATGATTGAGTTGGTTTCCTTTAATACATACAGTCTCATTTTCATTTTCTTGTAATTATTCTATTTTCCTTTTTTCTTTTTCATTTTCTTGTAATTATTCTTTTTTCTTTTTCATTTTCTACTTATAATTAGTATTTTAGCATATTTTTTGATCTATGTAACTTATGTTAATTGTTTAATTATCATAATATAGAAGATGACATTTTATGTTCTTAAGGATATAAGTATATATTTAATTAATTTTGATGTTCAATACATATCTTTCTAAACTATTTAATGTCAATGTTTGTTACTCATTACATGTTTGATTGATTTATAGAATTGAGGATGTAATTAATACAAATATTTAGCTTACATTACTTAATAGAAATCTCTGGTTCATAATAAGTTTATGATTGTATAAACAAAATACAAAGGGTAAAAAAATATGTATTGCTGAAAAATTGTCATATTTTCCTTTTTTTCTATCTTTTATGTGTAATTTTCTTTCTTATCTATCAAATGAACGGATTAAAGTGATTTCTGATATAGGTTAATCTTTTGAAGGTTATACATCTCTAACTTGTTTATTTTGTCACTCTATTCATTTGTGTTTCCTGTTATTTTCAATTTTATTCTTGCATCACCAATGATTATGATAGGGTTTTTCGTATTGTTTTGATGAGATTGAGATTTTTTTTATGATTATGAGGATCTCAAAATAATAAACGTGGTGCTAGTGTAACACTGGAAAACTTATTGAGTTGGCTTCCTTTATACCATACGGTCTCATTTTAAATTTGTTGTTATTATTCTTTTTTTTTTTCTTTTTCATTTTCTTGTAATTATTCTATTTTTTTTTTTCTTTTTTATTTTCTACTTATAATTAGTATTTTAGCATATTTTTTAATCTGTATAACTTATGTTAATTGTTTAATTATCAGAATATAGAAGATGACATTTTATGTTCTTAAGGTTATAAGTATATATTTAATTAATTTTGATGTTCAATACATATCTTTCTAAACTAATTAAGGTCAAGGTTTGTTACTCATTACATGTTTGATTGATTTATATAATTGAGGATGTACTTATTAGAAATATTTAGCTTACATTATTTTATAGAAATCTCTGGTTCATATTCACTTTATGATTGTATAAACAAAATACAAAGGGTAAAAAAATACGTACTGCAGAAAAATTGTCATTTTTTTTTCTATCTTTTATGAGTAATTTTCCTTCTTATCTATCAAATGTACAGATCAAGTGATTTCTGATATAGGTTGATGTTTTGAAGGTTACACATCTCTAGCTGTTTTATTTTGTCACCCTATTCATTTGTGTTTCCTCTTATTTTCAATTTTATTCTTGCGTCACCAATGATTATGGTAGGGTTTTTCATATTGTTTTGATGAGATTGAGATGTTTGTTAGGATTATGAGGATCTCACAATAATACAGGTGGTGCTAATGTAACACTGGAAAAATGATTGAGTTGGTTTCCTTTAATACATACAGTCTCATTTTCATTTTCTTGTAATTATTCTATTTTCCTTTTTTCTTTTTCATTTTCTTGTAATTATTCTTTTTTCTTTTTCATTTTCTACTTATAATTAGTATTTTAGCATATTTTTTGATCTATGTAACTTATGTTAATTGTTTAATTATCATAATATAGAAGATGACATTTTATGTTCTTAAGGATATAAGTATATATTTAATTAATTTTGATGTTCAATACATATCTTTCTAAACTATTTAATGTCAATGTTTGTTACTCATTACATGTTTGATTGATTTATAGAATTGAGGATGTAATTAATACAAATATTTAGCTTACATTACTTAATAGAAATCTCTGGTTCATAATAAGTTTATGATTGTATAAACAAAATACAAAGGGTAAAAAAATATGTATTGCTGAAAAATTGTCATATTTTCCTTTTTTTCTATCTTTTATGTGTAATTTTCTTTCTTATCTATCAAATGTTATGATTATGAGGATCTCAAAATAATAAACGTGGTGCTAGTGTAACACTGGAAAACTTATTGAGTTGGCTTCCTTTATACCATACGGTCTCATATTAAATTTGTTGTTATTATTCTTTTTTTTTTTCTTTTTCATTTTCTTGTAATTATTCTATTTTATTTTTTTCTTTTTTATTTTCTACTTATAATTAGTATTTTAGCATATTTTTTAATCTGTATAACTTATGTTAATTGTTTAATTATCAGAATATAGAAGATGACATTTTATGTTCTTAAGGTTATAAGTATATATTTAATTAATTTTGATGTTCAATACATATCTTTCTAAACTAATTAAGGTCAAGGTTTGTTACTCATTACATGTTTGATTGATTTATATAATTGAGGATGTACTTATTAGAAATATTTAGCTTACATTATTTTATAGAAATCTCTGGTTCATATTCACTTTATGATTGTATAAACAAAATACAAAGGGTAAAAAAATACGTACTGCAGAAAAATTGTCATTTTTTTTCTATCTTTTATGAGTAATTTTCCTTCTTATCTATCAAATGTACAGATCAAGTGATTTCTGATATAGGTTGATGTTTTGAAGGTTACACATCTCTAGCTTTTTTATTTTGTCACCCTATTCATTTGTGTTTCCTCTTATTTTCAATTTTATTCTTGCGTCACCAATGATTATGGTAGGGTTTTTCATATTGTTTTGATGAGATTGAGATGTTTGTTAGGATTATGAGGATCTCACAATAATACAGGTGGTGCTAATGTAACACTGGAAAAATGATTGAGTTGGTTTCCTTTAATACATACAGTCTCATTTTCATTTTCTTGTAATTATTCTATTTTCCTTTTTTCTTTTTCATTTTCTTGTAATTATTCTTTTTTCTTTTTCATTTTCTACTTATAATTAGTATTTTAGCATATTTTTTGATCTATGTAACTTATGTTAATTGTTTAATTATCATAATATAGAAGATGACATTTTATGTTCTTAAGGATATAAGTATATATTTAATTAATTTTGATGTTCAATACATATCTTTCTAAACTATTTAATGTCAATGTTTGTTACTCATTACATGTTTGATTGATTTATAGAATTGAGGATGTAATTAATACAAATATTTAGCTTACATTACTTAATAGAAATCTCTGGTTCATAATAAGTTTATGATTGTATAAACAAAATACAAAGGGTAAAAAAATATGTATTGCTGAAAAATTGTCATATTTTCCTTTTTTTCTATCTTTTATGTGTAATTTTCTTTCTTATCTATCAAATGTTATGATTATGAGGATCTCAAAATAATAAACGTGGTGCTAGTGTAACACTGGAAAACTTATTGAGTTGGCTTCCTTTATACCATACGGTCTCATATTAAATTTGTTGTTATTATTCTTTTTTTTTGTCTTTTTCATTTTCTTGTAATTATTCTATTTTATTTTTTTCTTTTTTATTTTCTACTTATAATTAGTATTTTAGCATATTTTTTAATCTGTATAACTTATGTTAATTGTTTAATTATCAGAATATAGAAGATGACATTTTATGTTCTTAAGGTTATAAGTATATATTTAATTAATTTTGATGTTCAATACATATCTTTCTAAACTAATTAAGGTCAAGGTTTGTTACTCATTACATGTTTGATTGATTTATATAATTGAGGATGTACTTATTAGAAATATTTAGCTTACATTATTTATAGAAATCTCTGGTTCATATTCACTTTATGATTGTATAAACAAAATACAAAGGGTAAAAAAATACGTACTGCAGAAAAATTGTCATTTTTTTTTCTATCTTTTATGAGTAATTTTCCTTCTTATCTATCAAATGTACAGATCAAGTGATTTCTGATATAGGTTGATGTTTTGAAGGTTACACATCTCTAGCTTTTTTATTTTGTCACCCTATTCATTTGTGTTTCCTCTTATTTTCAATTTTATTCTTGCGTCACCAATGATTATGGTAGGGTTTTTCATATTGTTTTGATGAGATTGAGATGTTTGTTAGGATTATGAGGATCTCACAATAATACAGGTGGTGCTAATGTAACACTGGAAAAATGATTGAGTTGGTTTCCTTTAATACATACAGTCTCATTTTCATTTTCTTGTAATTATTCTATTTTCCTTTTTTCTTTTTCATTTTCTTGTAATTATTCTTTTTTCTTTTTCATTTTCTACTTATAATTAGTATTTTAGCATATTTTTTGATCTATGTAACTTATGTTAATTGTTTAATTATCATAATATAGAAGATGACATTTTATGTTCTTAAGGATATAAGTATATATTTAATTAATTTTGATGTTCAATACATATCTTTCTAAACTATTTAATGTCAATGTTTGTTACTCATTACATGTTTGATTGATTTATAGAATTGAGGATGTAATTAATACAAATATTTAGCTTACATTACTTAATAGAAATCTCTGGTTCATAATAAGTTTATGATTGTATAAACAAAATACAAAGGGTAAAAAAATATGTATTGCTAAAAAATTGTCATATTTTCCTTTTTTTCTATCTTTTATGTGTAATTTTCTTTCTTATCTATCAAATGAACGGATTAAAGTGATTTCTGATATAGGTTAATCTTTTGAAGGTTATACATCTCTAACTTGTTTATTTTGTCACTCTATTCATTTGTGTTTCCTGTTATTTTCAATTTTATTCTTGCATCACCAATGATTATGATAGGGTTTTTCGTATTGTTTTGATGAGATTGAGATTTTTTTTATGATTATGAGGATCTCAAAATAATAAACGTGGTGCTAGTGTAACACTGGAAAACTTATTGAGTTGGCTTCCTTTATACCATACGGTCTCATATTAAATTTGTTGTTATTATTCTTTTTTTTTTGTCTTTTTCATTTTCTTGTAATTATTCTATTTTATTTTTTTCTTTTTTATTTTCTACTTATAATTAGTATTTTAGCATATTTTTTAATCTGTATAACTTATGTTAATTGTTTAATTATCAGAATATAGAAGATGACATTTTATGTTCTTAAGGTTATAAGTATATATTTAATTAATTTTGATGTTCAATACATATCTTTCTAAACTAATTAAGGTCAAGGTTTGTTACTCATTACATGTTTGATTGATTTATATAATTGAGGATGTACTTATTAGAAATATTTAGCTTACATTATTTAATAGAAATCTCTGGTTCATATTCACTTTATGATTGTATAAACAAAATACAAAGGGTAAAAAAATACGTACTGCAGAAAAATTGTCATTTTTTTTTCTATCTTTTATGAGTAATTTTCCTTCTTATCTATCAAATGTACAGATCAAGTGATTTCTGATATAGGTTGATGTTTTGAAGGTTACACATCTCTAGCTTTTTATTTTGTCACCCTATTCATTTGTGTTTCCTCTTATTTTCAATTTTATTCTTGCGTCACCAATGATTATGGTAGGGTTTTTCATATTGTTTTGATGAGATTGAGATGTTTGTTAGGATTATGAGGATCTCACAATAATACAGGTGGTGCTAATGTAACACTGGAAAAATGATTGAGTTGGTTTCCTTTAATACATACAGTCTCATTTTCATTTTCTTGTAATTATTCTATTTTCCTTTTTTCTTTTTCATTTTCTTGTAATTATTCTTTTTTCTTTTTCATTTTCTACTTATAATTAGTATTTTAGCATATTTTTTGATCTATGTAACTTATGTTAATTGTTTAATTATCATAATATAGAAGATGACATTTTATGTTCTTAAGGATATAAGTATATATTTAATTAATTTTGATGTTCAATACATATCTTTCTAAACTATTTAATGTCAATGTTTGTTACTCATTACATGTTTGATTGATTTATAGAATTGAGGATGTAATTAATACAAATATTTAGCTTACATTACTTAATAGAAATCTCTGGTTCATAATAAGTTTATGATTGTATAAACAAAATACAAAGGGTAAAAAAATATGTATTGCTAAAAATTGTCATATTTTCCTTTTTTTCTATCTTTTATGTGTAATTTTCTTTCTTATCTATCAAATGAACGGATTAAAGTGATTTCTGATATAGGTTAATCTTTTGAAGGTTATACATCTCTAACTTGTTTATTTTGTCACTCTATTCATTTGTGTTTCCTGTTATTTTCAATTTTATTCTTGCATCACCAATGATTATGATAGGGTTTTTCGTATTGTTTTGATGAGATTGAGATTTTTTTTATGATTATGAGGATCTCAAAATAATAAACGTGGTGCTAGTGTAACACTGGAAAACTTATTGAGTTGGCTTCCTTTATACCATACGGTCTCATTTAAATTTGTTGTTATTATTCTTTTTTTTTTTCTTTTTCATTTTCTTGTAATTATTCTATTTTATTTTTTTCTTTTTTATTTTCTACTTATAATTAGTATTTTAGCATATTTTTTAATCTGTATAACTTATGTTAATTGTTTAATTATCAGAATATAGAAGATGACATTTTATGTTCTTAAGGTTATAAGTATATATTTAATTAATTTTGATGTTCAATACATATCTTTCTAAACTAATTAAGGTCAAGGTTTGTTACTCATTACATGTTTGATTGATTTATATAATTGAGGATGTACTTATTAGAAATATTTAGCTTACATTATTTATAGAAATCTCTGGTTCATATTCACTTTATGATTGTATAAACAAAATACAAAGGGTAAAAAAATACGTACTGCAGAAAAATTGTCATTTTTTTTTCTATCTTTTATGAGTAATTTTCCTTCTTATCTATCAAATGTACAGATCAAGTGATTTCTGATATAGGTTGATGTTTTGAAGGTTACACATCTCTAGCTGTTTTATTTTGTCACCCTATTCATTTGTGTTTCCTCTTATTTTCAATTTTATTCTTGCGTCACCAATGATTATGGTAGGGTTTTTCATATTGTTTTGATGAGATTGAGATGTTTGTTAGGATTATGAGGATCTCACAATAATACAGGTGGTGCTAATGTAACACTGGAAAAATGATTGAGTTGGTTTCCTTTAATACATACAGTCTCATTTTCATTTTCTTGTAATTATTCTATTTTCCTTTTTTCTTTTTCATTTTCTTGTAATTATTCTTTTTTCTTTTTCATTTTCTACTTATAATTAGTATTTTAGCATATTTTTTGATCTATGTAACTTATGTTAATTGTTTAATTATCATAATATAGAAGATGACATTTTATGTTCTTAAGGATATAAGTATATATTTAATTAATTTTGATGTTCAATACATATCTTTCTAAACTATTTAATGTCAATGTTTGTTACTCATTACATGTTTGATTGATTTATAGAATTGAGGATGTAATTAATACAAATATTTAGCTTACATTACTTAATAGAAATCTCTGGTTCATAATAAGTTTATGATTGTATAAACAAAATACAAAGGGTAAAAAAATATGTATTGCTGAAAAATTGTCATATTTTCCTTTTTTTCTATCTTTTATGTGTAATTTTCTTTCTTATCTATCAAATGAACGGATTAAAGTGATTTCTGATATAGGTTAATCTTTTGAAGGTTATACATCTCTAACTTGTTTATTTTGTCACTCTATTCATTTGTGTTTCCTGTTATTTTCAATTTTATTCTTGCATCACCAATGATTATGATAGGGTTTTTCGTATTGTTTTGATGAGATTGAGATTTTTTTTATGATTATGAGGATCTCAAAATAATAAACGTGGTGCTAGTGTAACACTGGAAAACTTATTGAGTTGGCTTCCTTTATACCATACGGTCTCATTTTAAATTTGTTGTTATTATTCTTTTTTTTTGTCTTTTTCATTTTCTTGTAATTATTCTATTTTATTTTTTTCTTTTTTATTTTCTACTTATAATTAGTATTTTAGCATATTTTTTAATCTGTATAACTTATGTTAATTGTTTAATTATCAGAATATAGAAGATGACATTTTATGTTCTTAAGGTTATAAGTATATATTTAATTAATTTTGATGTTCAATACATATCTTTCTAAACTAATTAAGGTCAAGGTTTGTTACTCATTACATGTTTGATTGATTTATATAATTGAGGATGTACTTATTAGAAATATTTAGCTTACATTATTTAATAGAAATCTCTGGTTCATATTCACTTTATGATTGTATAAACAAAATACAAAGGGTAAAAAAATACGTACTGCAGAAAAATTGTCATTTTTTTTTCTATCTTTTATGAGTAATTTTCCTTCTTATCTATCAAATGTACAGATCAAGTGATTTCTGATATAGGTTGATGTTTTGAAGGTTACACATCTCTAGCTTTTTTATTTTGTCACCCTATTCATTTGTGTTTCCTCTTATTTTCAATTTTATTCTTGCGTCACCAATGATTATGGTAGGGTTTTTCATATTGTTTTGATGAGATTGAGATGTTTGTTAGGATTATGAGGATCTCACAATAATACAGGTGGTGCTAATGTAACACTGGAAAAATGATTGAGTTGGTTTCCTTTAATACATACAGTCTCATTTTCATTTTCTTGTAATTATTCTATTTTCCTTTTTTCTTTTTCATTTTCTTGTAATTATTCTTTTTTCTTTTTCATTTTCTACTTATAATTAGTATTTTAGCATATTTTTTGATCTATGTAACTTATGTTAATTGTTTAATTATCATAATATAGAAGATGACATTTTATGTTCTTAAGGATATAAGTATATATTTAATTAATTTTGATGTTCAATACATATCTTTCTAAACTATTTAATGTCAATGTTTGTTACTCATTACATGTTTGATTGATTTATAGAATTGAGGATGTAATTAATACAAATATTTAGCTTACATTACTTAATAGAAATCTCTGGTTCATAATAAGTTTATGATTGTATAAACAAAATACAAAGGGTAAAAAAATATGTATTGCTGAAAAATTGTCATATTTTCCTTTTTTTCTATCTTTTATGTGTAATTTTCTTTCTTATCTATCAAATGAACGGATTAAAGTGATTTCTGATATAGGTTAATCTTTTGAAGGTTATACATCTCTAACTTGTTTATTTTGTCACTCTATTCATTTGTGTTTCCTGTTATTTTCAATTTTATTCTTGCATCACCAATGATTATGATAGGGTTTTTCGTATTGTTTTGATGAGATTGAGATTTTTTTTATGATTATGAGGATCTCAAAATAATAAACGTGGTGCTAGTGTAACACTGGAAAACTTATTGAGTTGGCTTCCTTTATACCATACGGTCTCATTTTAAATTTGTTGTTATTATTCTTTTCTTTTTTTCTTTTTCATTTTCTTGTAATTATTCTATTTTATTTTTTCTTTTTTATTTTCTACTTATAATTAGTATTTTAGCATATTTTTTAATCTGTATAACTTATGTTAATTGTTTAATTATCAGAATATAGAAGATGACATTTTATGTTCTTAAGGTTATAAGTATATATTTAATTAATTTTGATGTTCAATACATATCTTTCTAAACTAATTAAGGTCAAGGTTTGTTACTCATTACATGTTTGATTGATTTATATAATTGAGGATGTACTTATTAGAAATATTTAGCTTACATTATTTAATAGAAATCTCTGGTTCATATTCACTTTATGATTGTATAAACAAAATACAAAGGGTAAAAAAATACGTACTGCAGAAAAATTGTCATTTTTTTTTCTATCTTTTATGAGTAATTTTCCTTCTTATCTATCAAATGTACAGATCAAGTGATTTCTGATATAGGTTGATGTTTTGAAGGTTACACATCTCTAGCTTTTTATTTTGTCACCCTATTCATTTGTGTTTCCTCTTATTTTCAATTTTATTCTTGCGTCACCAATGATTATGGTAGGGTTTTTCATATTGTTTTGATGAGATTGAGATGTTTGTTAGGATTATGAGGATCTCACAATAATACAGGTGGTGCTAATGTAACACTGGAAAAATGATTGAGTTGGTTTCCTTTAATACATACAGTCTCATTTTCATTTTCTTGTAATTATTCTATTTTCCTTTTTTCTTTTTCATTTTCTTGTAATTATTCTTTTTTCTTTTTCATTTTCTACTTATAATTAGTATTTTAGCATATTTTTTGATCTATGTAACTTATGTTAATTGTTTAATTATCATAATATAGAAGATGACATTTTATGTTCTTAAGGATATAAGTATATATTTAATTAATTTTGATGTTCAATACATATCTTTCTAAACTATTTAATGTCAATGTTTGTTACTCATTACATGTTTGATTGATTTATAGAATTGAGGATGTAATTAATACAAATATTTAGCTTACATTACTTAATAGAAATCTCTGGTTCATAATAAGTTTATGATTGTATAAACAAAATACAAAGGGTAAAAAAATATGTATTGCTGAAAAATTGTCATATTTTCCTTTTTTTCTATCTTTTATGTGTAATTTTCTTTCTTATCTATCAAATGAACGGATTAAAGTGATTTCTGATATAGGTTAATCTTTTGAAGGTTATACATCTCTAACTTGTTTATTTTGTCACTCTATTCATTTGTGTTTCCTGTTATTTTCAATTTTATTCTTGCATCACCAATGATTATGATAGGGTTTTTCGTATTGTTTTGATGAGATTGAGATTTTTTTTATGATTATGAGGATCTCAAAATAATAAACGTGGTGCTAGTGTAACACTGGAAAACTTATTGAGTTGGCTTCCTTTATACCATACGGTCTCATTTTAAATTTGTTGTTATTATTCTTTTCTTTTTTTCTTTTTCATTTTCTTGTAATTATTCTATTTTATTTTTTCTTTTTTATTTTCTACTTATAATTAGTATTTTAGCATATTTTTTAATCTGTATAACTTATGTTAATTGTTTAATTATCAGAATATAGAAGATGACATTTTATGTTCTTAAGGTTATAAGTATATATTTAATTAATTTTGATGTTCAATACATATCTTTCTAAACTAATTAAGGTCAAGGTTTGTTACTCATTACATGTTTGATTGATTTATATAATTGAGGATGTACTTATTAGAAATATTTAGCTTACATTATTTAATAGAAATCTCTGGTTCATATTCACTTTATGATTGTATAAACAAAATACAAAGGGTAAAAAAATACGTACTGCTGAAAAATTGTCATTTTTTTTTCTATCTTTTATGAGTAATTTTCCTTCTTATCTATCAAATGTACAGATCAAGTGATTTCTGATATAGGTTGATGTTTTGAAGGTTACACATCTCTAGCTTTTTATTTTGTCACCCTATTCATTTGTGTTTCCTCTTATTTTCAATTTTATTCTTGCGTCACCAATGATTATGATAGGGTTTTTCATATTGTTTTGATGAGATTGAGATGTTTGTTAGGATTATGAGGATCTCACAATAATACAGGTGGTGCTAATGTAACACTGGAAAAATGATTGAGTTGGTTTCCTTTAATACATACAGTCTCATTTTCATTTTCTTGTAATTATTCTATTTTCCTTTTTTCTTTTTCATTTTCTTGTAATTATTCTTTTTTCTTTTTCATTTTCTACTTATAATTAGTATTTTAGCATATTTTTTGATCTATGTAACTTATGTTAATTGTTTAATTATCATAATATAGAAGATGACATTTTATGTTCTTAAGGATATAAGTATATATTTAATTAATTTTGATGTTCAATACATATCTTTCTAAACTATTTAATGTCAATGTTTGTTACTCATTACATGTTTGATTGATTTATAGAATTGAGGATGTAATTAATACAAATATTTAGCTTACATTACTTAATAGAAATATCTGGTTCATAATCAGTTTATGATTGTATAAACAAAATACAAAGGGTAAAAAAATATGTATTGCTAAAAATTGTCATATTTTCCTTTTTTACTATCTTTTATGAGTAATTTTCTTTCTTATCTATCAAATGAACGGATTAAAGTGATTTCTGATATAGGTTAATCTTTTGAAGGTTATACATCTCTAACTTGTTTATTTTGTCACTCTATTCATTTGTGTTTCCTGTTATTTTCAATTTTATTCTTGCATCACCAATGATTATGATAGGGTTTTTCGTATTGTTTTGATGAGATTGAGATTTTTTTTATGATTATGAGGATCTCAAAATAATAAACGTGGTGCTAGTGTAACACTGGAAAACTTATTGAGTTGGCTTCCTTTATACCATACGGTCTCATTTAAATTTGTTGTTATTATTCTTTTCTTTTTTTCTTTTTCATTTTCTTGTAATTATTCTATTTTTTTTTTCTTTTTTATTTTCTACTTATAATTAGTATTTTAGCATATTTTTTAATCTGTATAACTTATGTTAATTGTTTAATTATCAGAATATAGAAGATGACATTTTATGTTCTTAAGGTTATAAGTATATATTTAATTAATTTTGATGTTCAATACATATCTTTCTAAACTAATTAATGTCAAGGTTTGTTACTCATTACATGTTTGATTGATTTATATAATTGAGGATGTACTTATTAGAAATATTTAGCTTACATTATTTAATAGAAATCTCTGGTTCATATTCACTTTATGATTGTATAAACAAAATACAAAGGGTAAAAAAATACGTACTGCTGAAAAATTGTCATTTTTTTTTCTATCTTTTATGAGTAATTTTCTTCTTATCTATCAAATGTACAGATCAAGTGATTTCTGATATAGGTTGATGTTTTGAAGGTTACACATCTCTAGCTTTTTTATTTTGTCACCCTATTCATTTGTGTTTCCTCTTATTTTCAATTTTATTCTTGCGTCACCAATGATTATGGTAGGGTTTTTCGTATTGTTTTGATGAGATTGAGATGTTTGTTAGGATTATGAGGATCTCACAATAATACAGGTGGTGCTAATGTAACACTGGAAAAATGATTGAGTTGGTTTCCTTTAATACATACAGTCTCATTTTCATTTTCTTGTAATTATTCTATTTTCCTTTTTTCTTTTTCATTTTCTTGTAATTATTCTTTTTTCTTTTTCATTTTCTACTTATAATTAGTATTTTAGCATATTTTTTGATCTATGTAACTTATGTTAATTGTTTAATTATCATAATATAGAAGATGACATTTTATGTTCTTAAGGATATAAGTATATATTTAATAATTTTGATGTTCAATACATATCTTTCTAAACTATTTAATGTCAATGTTTGTTACTCATTACATGTTTGATTGATTTATAGAATTGAGGATGTAATTAATACAAATATTTAGCTTACATTACTTAATAGAAATCTCTGGTTCATAATCAGTTTATGATTGTATAAACAAAATACAAAGGGTAAAAAATATGTATTGCTGAAAAATTGTCATATTTTCCTTTTTTTCTATCTTTTATGAGTAATTTTCTTTCTTATCTATCAAATGAACGGATTAAAGTGATTTCTGATATAGGTTAATCTTTTGAAGGTTATACATCTCTAACTTGTTTATTTTGTCACTCTATTCATTTGTGTTTCCTGTTATTTTCAATTTTATTCTTGCATCACCAATGATTATGATAGGGTTTTTCGTATTGTTTTGATGAGATTGAGATTTTTGTTAGGATTATGAGGATCTCAAAATAATAAACGTGGTGCTAGTGTAACACTGGAAACTTATTGAGTTGGTTTCCTTTATACCATACGGTCTCATTTTAAATTTGTTGTTATTATTCTTTTCTTTTTTTCTTTTTCATTTTCTTGTAATTATTCTATTTTATTTTTTTTTTTTTATTTTCTACTTATAATTAGTATTTTAGCATATTTTTTAATCTGTATAACTTATGTTAATTGTTTAATTATCAGAATATAGAAGATGACATTTTATGTTCTTAAGGTTATAAGTATATATTTAATTAATTTTGATGTTCAATACATATCTTTCTAAACTAATTAAGGTCAAGGTTTGTTACTCATTACATGTTTGATTGATTTATATAATTGAGGATGTACTTATTAGAAATATTTAGCTTACATTATTTAATAGAAATCTCTGGTTCATATTCACTTTATGATTGTATAAACAAAATACAAAGGGTAAAAAAATACGTACTGCTGAAAATTGTCATTTTTTTTTCTATCTTTTATGAGTAATTTTCATTCTTATCTATCAAATGTACAGATCAAGTGATTTCTGATATAGGTTGATGTTTTGAAGGTTACACATCTCTAACTTTTTTATTTTGTCACCCTATTCATTGTGTTTCCTCTTATTTTCAATTTTATTCTTGCGTCACCAATGATTATGATAGGGTTTTTCGTATTGTTTTGATGAGATTGAGATGTTTGTTAGGATTATGAGGATCTCACAATAATACAGGTGGTGCTAATGTAACACTGGAAAAATGATTGAGTTGGTTTCCTTTAATACATAGAAGATGACATTTTATGTTCTTAAGGATATAAGTATATATTTAATTAATTTTGATGTTCAATACATATCTTTCTAAACTATTTAATGTCAATGTTTGTTACTCATTACATGTTTGATTGATTTATAGAATTGAGGATGTAATTAATACAAATATTTAGCTTACATTACTTAATAGAAATCTCTGGTTCATAATAAGTTTATGATTGTATAAACAAAATACAAAGGGTAAAAAATATGTATTGCTGAAAAATTGTCATATTTTCCTTTTTTTCTATCTTTTATGTGTAATTTTCTTTCTTATCTATCAAATGAACGGATTAAAGTGATTTCTGATATAGGTTAATCTTTTGAAGGTTATACATCTCTAACTTGTTTATTTTGTCACTCTATTCATTTGTGTTTCCTGTTATTTTCAATTTTATTCTTGCATCACCAATGATTATGATAGGGTTTTTCGTATTGTTTTGATGAGATTGAGATTTTTTTTATGATTATGAGGATCTCAAAATAATAAACTGGTGCTAGTGTAACACTGGAAAACTTATTGAGTTGGCTTCCTTTATACCATACGGTCTCATTTTAATTTGTTGTTATTATTCTTTTCTTTTTTTTTTCATTTCTTGTAATTATTCTATTTTATTTTTTTCTTTTTATTTTCTACTTATAATTAGTATTTTAGCATATTTTTTAATCTGTATAACTTATGTTAATTGTTTAATTATCAGAATATAGAAGATGACATTTTATGTTCTTAAGGTTATAAGTATATATTTAATTAATTTTGATGTTCAATACATATCTTTCTAAACTAATTAAGGTCAAGGTTTGTTACTCATTACATGTTTGATTGATTTATATAATTGAGGATGTACTTATTAGAAATATTTAGCTTACATTATTTAATAGAAATCTCTGGTTCATATTCACTTTATGATTGTATAAACAAAATACAAAGGGTAAAAAAATACGTACTGCTGAAAAAATTGTCATATTTTCTTTTTTTTTTCTTTCTTTTATGAGTAATTTTCCTTCTTATCTATCAAATGTACAGATCAAGTGATTTCTGATATAGGTTGATCTTTTGAAGGTTACACATCTCTACCTTTTTTATTTTGTCACCCTATTCATCTGTGTTTCCTCTTATTTTCAATTTTATTCTTGCGTCACCAATGATTATGACAGGGTTTTTCGTATTGTTTTGATGAGATTGAGATGTTTGTTAGGATTATGAGGATCTCACAATAATACAGGTGGTGCTAATGTAACACTGGAAAAATGACTGAGTTGGTTTCCTTTAATACATACAGTCTCATTTTCATTTTCTTGTAATTATTCTATTTTCCTTTTTTCTTTTTCATTTTCTTGTAATTATTCTTTTTTTCTTTTTCATTTCTACTTATAATTAGTATTTTAGCATATTTTTAATCTATGTAACTTATGTTAATTGTTTAATTATCAGAATATAGAAGATGACATTTTAGTTCTTAAGGATATAAGTATATATTTAATTAATTTTGATGTTCAATACATATCTTTCTAAACTATTAATGTCAATGTTTGTTACTCATTACATGTTTGATTGATTTATAGAATTGAGGATGTACTTAATACAAATATTTAGCTTACATTACTTAATAGAAATCTCTGGTTCATAATCAGTTTATGATTGTATAAACAAAATACAAAGGGTAAAAAAATAGTATTGCTAAAAATTGTCATATTTCTTTTTTTTCTATCTTTTATGAGTAATTTTCTTTCTTATCTATCAAATGAACGGATAAAGTGATTTCTGATATAGGTTAATCTTTTGAAGGTTATACATCTCTAACTTGTTTATTTGTCACTCTATTCATTTGTGTTTCCTGTTATTTTCAATTTTATTCTTGCATCACCAATGATTATGATAGGGTTTTTGTATTGTTTTGATGAGATTGAGATTTTTTTAGGATTATGAGGATCTCAAAATAATAAACGTGGTGCTAGTGTAACACTGGAAAACTTATTGAGTTGGTTTCCTTTATACCATACGGTCTCATTTTAAATTTGTTGTTATTATTCTTTTCTTTTTTCTTTTTCATTTTCTTGTAATTATTCTATTTTTTTTTTCTTTTTCATTTTCTACTTATAATTAGTATTTAGCATATTTTTTAATCTGTATAACTTATGTTAATTTTAATTATCAGAATATAGAAGATGACATTTTATGTTCTTAGGATATAAGTATATATTTAATTAATTTTGATGTTCAATACATATCTTTCTAAACTAATAATGTCAAGGTTTGTTACTCATTACATGTTTGATTGATTTAATAATTGAGGATGTACTTATTAGAAATATTAGCTTACATTATTTAATAGAAATCTCTGGTTCATATCACTTTATGATTGTATAAACAAAATACAAAGGGTAAAAAAATACGTACTGCTGAAAAATTGTCATTTTTTTTCTATCTTTTATGAGTAATTTTC
>NW_026113239.1:0-33437 GCF_024323335.1 Lathyrus oleraceus | reverse complement strand
ATACCACAACGTGAAAAAAAACCGTTGCAAAATATAAAAAATCGTTGCATTTACTTATGAAAACGGTTTTCAGACCGTTTCAAATCAAGGCGTTGCTTTAGCCTTTAAGAACGGTTTTTATCCATCAACACACCTTTATTAGACCGTTGTCGTAGTTTTCTTTAGGGGAAAGTCTCAAACAGCAACGGTTAGATTTGTTTCAAAGGAAAACCTGTTGCCATTGTCATTTTTTAGAGAACGACTATTTTATGTAATACAGCGACGGGTTTTGACGTAGTAAAACTTTAAACCGTTCTAATAGATAAATATTTTTAATTTCTCCTACAAAGCTACAGTAACGCTTTATATACTACCAAAAACATTTATAACTGTGGCCAAAAATGATATTTTTAAATTAAATTAGAATTTATTCATATCATTATAAAATAATCTACATTTAAACATCTTCAAATACATATGATAAAATCATTCATCATTCATAATAAAAATAATATCTTTAATCCCGTAAAGTAACTTAAACATAAACATCTAACATCTCTTCATGTACGAGTGATTGAAAAATCATCACTGATATTATCAATATCATTTCATTAACCTGCAAAATAAAAGTAATATAATTTAAATAAGGCTATTATCTGAAGGCTCTAAAATAAAATGCAGTGTTAAAAATAGTAAAGTTCAGGTTACTACATCGTATCAGTAGAAAAGTATATAGTTGCGGAGCATTTGAGATCAACTTACCATCTCACCTAAAACAAGAGCTAAAAAATATGTGCATCATTCACAGCAACAGAATAGGAACCTTAGCAGAAGGTAATGCTCAATATAGCTTGTCTTGTATTCAATGGAGAGAAGTTTGTTTTTGTACATAGTTAGAGAGTATTATGCGGCTTTAAAAAAATAGAAAATGTAAAACATGACAGGAAATAATTGTAGACAGTTGTTGAATAGAAAAAATAGATTATTAAATTAGAGTAAAGTGTATAGAGTCTATCATATGTGGATATAATTAGCTCAATATTGTGCCAGCTACTGAAAATATTGACAAAGTTTCATTTATGTCATAATCCTAAAAACATAAAAGGCACAAATATGTATTCATCAGCATTCACCAAGAATCCATATATTAAAAGTTAGAACCAAAACAAAAGCTCATCTATTTCACTTCTAAAAGAATTCCTAGAAAGCTCTCTGACTTGATTACCAAATTCACAATTTTCATATAACAGACTACCTACTAGCTATATGTTGGTGTTTTCATTTCAAACAAAATAAATGGATTCCACACAAAATCAATTTGATTTGTATATTTAGGCTTTAGAGAAATGTTAGCTTAAGGATATAATCAGCAATCTACCAAATCTCTTGAACTCTAGGAAACCCCGATACTCCAAAATAGTCAAAGTATCGGTGTCTAACACATATCTGCACCATATACTTGTCCGATACAGAAAACTATATATCATGTTTGATTATAGCACACATTTTAGAACTGTTAGATTAAACACACTCAATCATAATAACATATCCTGTGAAATTAGTGGTCTAACCTTTGTGCCTATATACTATTTAAGACTACATGCACAACGAAAAACTTTGTGTTTCTCCCAGCTAATTCATTCATGGAAAACATACTGCTATCATAAAGTAATCCTCAACTATACATCAGTAATAACAATTACAATTTTTTGTCAAGAGAAGGACTTAGTTCCAAGGAACTCTTTCATATCAATTTATTCAATCTAATGTGACTCACTTACAAGGCAAAACATAACAAATATGAATAAATTAGACAATTTAGAGAGGAATGCAAAATGCATCTACTCATATATATATGAGGAATAAATAGATTAAACTTACAACATGAATGTATAATGATGGCGAGATAGGAGCACGAGACAAAGATGAACGGCAATGAGAGAGTATGGACTGAAAATGAAAACTAGTGTAAAGAAATGATAAGTGTGAAACATTTGTAGACTGAGGAAGGAACGAAAAGATTAAACTTACAATATGAATGTCTAAGGGCGGTAAGACAGGATCCAGAGAGAAAGATGAACGGAGGTGAGAGAGTATGCGCTGAAAATGAAAACTAGTGTTAAAGAAATGATAGGTGTCAAATGCACACGCAAAACAGTTACAAGATCAAAATTGTTAATTTGTAGTAATTAAGTAGCCTAGCTAACTATTCCAATTCAGATGATATGTGACAAAACAGTTACTAGATAAAAAAACTCTTCTACTCCTGTAACTTGTTCAACAAGTTCTCTAACCAAGACAAGTCACCACTTCATTTATACACACAAGTTGTCTTGCAACATTATATACTAAAATCATATAGAAAAAAAGTTGATACTCCTTAAAAAACACATAACATATTTTAATTGAATACATACTAACTGTATAATAGACATCCCAAAGTATCTAATATATCAAACTGCACCTAAAAGCAAAATCTCTTTCTATTAATTCTACTTAACTCTTCAAGCTAGATAAGTAAGATAAACTGTTAGAATTAAGTTGTTACATTGCACTTGGAGAAATTTAGACAACTCAATCTTTTCAATAAATTATATTAATAGGTGAAAGTCATGTTGATCTCATTCAAATAAGAAGTTATCTCATTCATTTCATTATAATATTATTTTGGGGAATGTATACAAATCATGAATCAATATCTTAAAGTGCCATAGCACGTTAAATGCCAACACAATAAACATACTTAACAACAAACTTACACCTGGTCTCTTCCAACACCAACCGAAACATGCAATCTATCAATCATTCTTACACCTTTCAAATTAACTTTTTATTTATTGAAAAAGCAAAAAGCAATTTATTAATTAAGGCACAAGATTTGTGCAACCAGGACACGACAGTCATCACAAAGAAACTAGTACAAGAACCAACAGATATGCTCTATACCAGATACAACCAAATTAACAAAATAACACACTACCATAAACATAACTCATCTACCAACTCCTATTACAAACTTGAGGAAAATAAGCCAGCATTCAATATTCATTCACCTCTGCCGACGCAGCAAAGATGAGAAAAGATACACTCTAAACGCCTTAGACCAACCAGCAAATTTTCAATGAACCAGTGCCAAGCCAATAATAAAATGTGCCTCAGAGCTAGACTCAAAAACACGGTCCCAAAACGGAGCGCCAACATAACAACCCTGCAAACCCTCTACAAGTTGTCAACTCATAAACGGTCGAATATCATGCCTCACTGCACTGACAGATCAGAGCTACACTGATGACAGCAGAAGCCAACATGACCCTAATACAAGTAGGTTCGACACCTCCAAAACTAAACTTTCTGCAGCACACACAGACCCAGAATACAAACCAGAATGACATAATCAATCAAAAGACAACAGCCTGACAGCATTATAACAGCTGAACCCATAGGGGAAGCATTTGACTGCAACTTAGCAACATTAATAAAATACAACATTGCAGACTTGAAGAGATTATTATCCAAATCATTAGTTGAGCTTATTGGTTATTCAAAAGCCTAAGTATTGCTCCCCTGTTATCCCAAGTTCACATATCGTAATAGAAAAAATATATTTCCTTCATGATTTACACAAACAATAAAGTAGTTGTAATTCAGATTTCATGCATCTCTATATGTTAAACAATAAACCCTAAAGTTGAGTCAATAAGCCCAACTGTGACTCCCACAACACCAATTACTAGAAATCTTAAACCCTAAAAAATAAAAAATTCAAAGTAACATAGTTTCAATTTATGATGTGATTCCAACAATCATTAGTGAGAAAAATACAATAAAAAATTAAACTCTAGCAAGAAAGTAGTCAAGAGAGATGAGAAAAGGGTACAAATTAAAGATCACATGAATAAAGAAAGATAAACAGGTTGAAATAAGAAGTGACAAGACCAACTTGAGAGAGACCAAGAGTGATCGGCGGGAGGGAATCTGACAACAGAGGAGCCAAGAGTGAGTTACGGTGTGAGCTTCGATAACCCCGTTCACGAGTGACGTGATCGTGTTCTTTGTTAACCTTCGTTCTCGAGTGACCAGTGCGAAGAAGCTTACATAGGATATACAATCGGTAAGGAAAAATCGTACAAACTAGAGAGAATCATGTGTGCGATAAGGAGAATGCATTGGGTTCTGATTGATTTGCTTGATGAAAGAAAGGGTTAGAGTTTGTGAGGGATTGTTCTATTTGTTTAGCTTGAAGGAGAAAACTCGTGAGATTTTGGTTAAGAATGATTATTCTGAAGAAGAAGAATAGTCATGCGAAAGGGTTAGGGATCAGAGAGGGAAGATTTTGTTTTTAGCGCTCAATTTTTGGAAAGGGAACGACTGAAATTTTGCTTTAGCGCTTAAGTTTTCTTTTAGTGTTAAATGAGAATAGATATCTCTATTCGATTTCACATTTTTCATATAATAAATATTTTATTAAATATATTAGAAAACACGTTGTTAATATGGATATTCTCTTTGTGGTCTAGTAGAACAGTTTATTCATTGCATAAAATTTATAAGATATATATACCCTATCACAACGACATATGAAATTTGTTGTCTTATTACTCTCTACGAGAACGCTTTTTTTACCACCCTAAAATTAGGCGTTGCCATAAATTAAAAATTTTGTAGTGTCACCCTCAAATGTGTCCGCACTGCCCCGCCCCATTTTTTTCGCGGGCTTTTGCGGGCACGTGTATTTACATAAATTTTTGCGTTTTTAGGCTTAAATAGTGCAGTGCCCGCGGGCTTTCCCCGCCCCGCCCTCACTTTTTTGCGGGGCGGGTCTAAGTTTTAGGCCCACATCCTCAACTATGACCGCCCCGCCCCGCCCCGCCCCGTTTTTTTGCAGGCTTTTGCGGGGCGGGCCTAAACGGGGCGGGCATGCCCGTTTGCCACCCCTAATGGGAAGTGAGAAACACTCCAAATTCATCTTTGGGTCCATATCGAACCTTTATGATTTTTGGAATGAGAGAATCTTTGTTATTAACAACATCTATATACCAAAGATAAATTTGATTATGAATAACACAGTTTGTAAAATGTATAGAAATAATCTCCCATATGCAAGCTCCGGAATAGAAAACCATTATCAAAACAGAGGTTAAAAATATTGTTATTATTAAAAGAAGAAATATAATCAAAATACAAATGAAATAAAAGAGACTACAGAATATGTAAAAGAAAATCTCACTGTCACCATGAATGACATTTTCTGAGTCAGTAGTATATGCACCATGCTTTTGCGTTGGTGTTCATCTCCACCATGGGACAGGCCTACAAAAACCTATATGTTTCTTGTCAAAGACTCGCCCTTCGATCGCATATCATACCTTTGCAACCGACTCTCTATCACCTCACAAATTTCCCCATTAATAAGTTTAATGAATATATTATGGAAGAGAATGGTGAAAAAAAGTTATAATTGAATATGGATAAGGAGGAACCTTCATATGAAAGCTCTTAAAGTTTAAATTTTTCTTTTGTGGGATGAAGATAGAATAAATTTTAATTTCAAAGCATTGAGAGCCGCCAAGAGGATGATGAGTAGTTGAGAGAATGAAATCATGACTTCCAAAAGGATGATGAGCGGTTGAGCAAATAAAATTGTAACTGTCAAGAGAATGATGGTCGGTTGAGAGAATGAAACCAAGAAATTATGTAGCGGTTAATTGATCTCAAATGTACATGAAGGTTGGTTTTATTATGTGGTGATGAGTAGAAAAATAAAATATAAAAACAGTTTTCTCTGTAATGATAAATTTATAAAGACAAAGAGGAAGTTAAAAGGTAATTTTGTCATAAAGGATAATTTTGTCATAAAACAGTTTTCTCTGTAATGATAAATTTATAAATCCAAAGAGGAAGTTAAAGGAAGTTAAAGAGTAATTTTTTCATTTAAGGATACATATCACATGCATTCGTTAATCATACACTAACACAACACACAAAACAAAATTCATCTTTCTTCCTTTATTTTTTTCTTAATTTTTTTAATTACTCATTTCCAAACCCTAATTTTAATTTCCCTATTTTTATCCAATTTTCCATTATTGTTTTGGATCTAGGTGCTCCCTCACTTCCTCCTTATATAAGAGTTTTCATTTCACTTTAAATCCAAATAAATTTTTTGTCCGTTTTTTTTAATATTGACACGTGTCAAATATAAACGTGTATTTTTTGTTTAATTTTGATTTTAATATAAATTGTTTTTGTAAAAAACTTTGTGATATGATTTATCTCCTCTCTCTCTCTCTCTCTCTCTCTCTCTCTCTTCTTCACAATTTAAGAACATTAATAAAAAAATCATATAAAAGTATCAAATATATTAAATTTCATAGATATTTTTTTGTGATTAAATTAAATAGACATACTATCATTTTAATTTTCTGTTCTATTAATTAAATTTTGATTCACATTGATTGATCTTATAAGGATGCATTAATGGATACATTCAATATACTAAAATATGCATTTCAATTCCAGTAGGCCTAACATTATTTTTGACTTTTCCATTTGATTTCATTGAAATGATTTTTACACTATAATTGAAAATATTGAAAAATAAATATATGAAGAATGCAACCAAAGTTGGGGAAAAAATCTAAATTAAGTTGAAATATTATAAAGAAAAAAGAAAAGATAGAAAGTGACAACCCTACAATTCTTTAGTCATTATCTAGAAAGTATTCTCTTATCAAAAGTTTACAACACAACAACAATAACGTTTTTACTTCACTTTTGATTTTCCAAATGAGAAAATTGTCCTTTTATATGGAGAAAGGAAAGTAATATAAAACCAAACTCCAAAATTTTATTGAAACCTCACTCTGTTGTAACTTGTATTGTGGTTCCTAAAATACACTTATATCACCATCAAACATAAAGCTACACCAAAATGCTTAAACTATAACTATATATATACTTTCACCAAACTCATTAAAAACTCTATATTTAGTATTTACCATCAGAAAAGAAAAACTAAACAAATAAAAGAGTTTGATTCAATAGCAGGAAAACGAAATATTCATATTTATAGCATTATGTTCACAACTAAATGTTAATCTTTACTGTCAAGAATAAAAAAGTTAATATAGATTTGGAAAAAAAAATGTAATATGTGTAATTGCAAGAGAAAATATTGTGTTTAAGTTGAATAGAGAGACAAAATTTGACATATTTCAATTCAAGTTAGATGCTGTTTAGAAAATGGGAAGTGAGAAACACTCCAAATTCATCTTTGGGTCCATATCGAACCTTTATGATTTTTGGAATGAGAGAATCTTTGTTATTAACAACATATATATACCAAAGACAAATTTGATTATGAATAACACAGTTTGTAAAAATGTAAAGAAATAATCTCCCATATGCAAGCTCCGGAATAGAAGAACCATTATCAAAACAGAGGTTAAAAATATTCTTATTATTAAAAGAAGAAATATAATCAAAATACAAATGAAATAAAAGAGACTACAGAATATGTAAAAGAAAATCTCACTGTCACCATGAATGACATTTTCTGAGTCAGTAGTATATGCACCATGCTTTTGCGTTGGTGTTCATCTCCACCATGGGACAGGCCTACAAAAACCTATATGTTTCTTGTCAAAGACTCGCCCTTCGATCGCATATCATGCCTTTGCAACCGACTCTCTATCACCTCACAAATTTCCCCATTAATAAGTTTAATGAATATATTATGGAAGAGAATGGTGAAAAAAAGTTATAATTGAATATGGATAAGGAGGAACCTTCATATGAAAGCTCTTAAAGTTTAAATTTTTCTTTTGTGGGATGAAGATAGAATAAATTTTAATTTCAAAGCATTGAGAGCCGCCAAGAGGATGATGAGTAGTTGAGAGAATGAAATCATGACTTCCAAAAGGATGATGAGCGGTTGAGCAAATAAAATTGTAACTGTCAAGAGAATGATGGTCGGTTGAGAGAATGAAACCAAGAAATTATGTAGCGGTTAATTGATCTCAAATGTACATGAAGGTTGGTTTTATTATGTGGTGATGAGTAGAAAAATAAAATATAAAAACAGTTTTCTCTGTAATGATAAATTTATAAGACAAAGAGGAAGTTAAAAGGTAATTTTGTCATAAAGGATAATTTTGTCATAAAACAGTTTTCTCTGTAATGATAAATTTATAAATCCAAAGAGGAAGTTAAAGGAAGTTAAAGAGTAATTTTTTCATTTAAGGATACATATCACATGCATTCGTTAATCATACACTAACACAACACACAAAACAAAATTCATCTTTCTTCCTTTATTTTTTTCTTAATTTTTTTAATTACTCATTTCCAAACCCTAATTTTAATTTCCCTATTTTTTATCCAATTTTCCATTATTGTTTTGGATCTAGGTGCTCCCTCACTTCCTCCTTATATAAGAGTTTTCATTTCACTTTAAATCCAAATAAATTTTTTGTCCGTTTTTTTTAATATTGACACGTGTCAAAATATAAACGTGTATTTTTTGTTTAATTTTGATTTTAATATAAATTGTTTTTGTAAAAAACTTTGTGATATGATTTATCTCCTCTCTCTCTCTCTCTCTCTCTCTCTCTCTCTCTCTTCCTTCACAATTTAAGAACATTAATAAAAAAATCATATAAAAGTATCAAATATATTAAATTTCATAGATATTTTTTTTGTGATTAAATTAAATAGACATACTATCATTTTAATTTTCTGTTCTATTAATTAAATTTTGATTCACATTGATTGATCTTATAAGGATGCATTAATGGATACATTCAATATACTAAAATATGCATTTCAATTCCAGTAGGCCTAACATTATTTTTGACTTTTCCATTTGATTTCATTGAAATGATTTTTACACTATAATTGAAAATATTGAAAAATAAATATATGAAGAATGCAACCAAAGTTGGGGAAAAAATCTAAATTAAGTTGAAATATTATAAAGAAAAAAGAAAAGATAGAAAGTGACAACCCTACAATTCTTTAGTCATTATCTAGAAAGTATTCTCTTATCAAAAGTTTACAACACAACAACAATAACGTTTTTACTTCACTTTTGATTTTCCAAATGAGAAAATTGTCCTTTTATATGGAGAAAGGAAAGTAATATAAAACCAAACTCCAAAATTTTATTGAAACCTCACTCTGTTGTAACTTGTATTGTGGTTCCTAAAATACACTTATATCACCATCAAACATAAAGCTACACCAAAATGCTTAAACTATAACTATATATATACTTTCACCAAACTCATTAAAAACTCTATATTTAGTATTTACCATCAGAAAAGAAAAACTAAACAAATAAAAGAGTTTGATTCAATAGCAGGAAAACGAAATATTCATATTTATAGCATTATGTTCACAACTAAATGTTAATCTTTACTGTCAAGAATAAAAAAGTTAATATAGATTTGGAAAAAAAATGTAATATGTGTAATTGCAAGAGAAAATATTGTGTTTAAGTTGAATAGAGAGACAAAATTTGACATATTTCAATTCAAGTTAGATGCTGTTTAGAAAATGGGAAGTGAGAAACACTCCAAATTCATCTTTGGGTCCATATCGAACCTTTATGATTTTTGGAATGAGAGAATCTTTGTTATTAACAACATATATATACCAAAGACAAATTTGATTATGAATAACACAGTTTGTAAAAATGTAAAGAAATAATCTCCCATATGCAAGCTCCGGAATAGAAGAACCATTATCAAAACAGAGGTTAAAAATATTCTTATTATTAAAAGAAGAAATATAATCAAAATACAAATGAAATAAAAGAGACTACAGAATATGTAAAAGAAAATCTCACTGTCACCATGAATGACATTTTCTGAGTCAGTAGTATATGCACCATGCTTTTGCGTTGGTGTTCATCTCCACCATGGGACAGGCCTACAAAAACCTATATGTTTCTTGTCAAAGACTCGCCCTTCGATCGCATATCATGCCTTTGCAACCGACTCTCTATCACCTCACAAATTTCCCCATTAATAAGTTTAATGAATATATTATGGAAGAGAATGGTGAAAAAAAGTTATAATTGAATATGGATAAGGAGGAACCTTCATATGAAAGCTCTTAAAGTTTAAATTTTTCTTTTGTGGGATGAAGATAGAATAAATTTTAATTTCAAAGCATTGAGAGCCGCCAAGAGGATGATGAGTAGTTGAGAGAATGAAATCATGACTTCCAAAAGGATGATGAGCGGTTGAGCAAATAAAATTGTAACTGTCAAGAGAATGATGGTCGGTTGAGAGAATGAAACCAAGAAATTATGTAGCGGTTAATTGATCTCAAATGTACATGAAGGTTGGTTTTATTATGTGGTGATGAGTAGAAAAATAAAATATAAAAACAGTTTTCTCTGTAATGATAAATTTATAAAGACAAAGAGGAAGTTAAAAGGTAATTTTGTCATAAAGGATAATTTTGTCATAAAACAGTTTTCTCTGTAATGATAAATTTATAAATCCAAAGAGGAAGTTAAAGGAAGTTAAAGAGTAATTTTTTCATTTAAGGATACATATCACATGCATTCGTTAATCATACACTAACACAACACACAAAACAAAATTCATCTTTCTTCCTTTATTTTTTCTTAATTTTTTTAATTACTCATTTCCAAACCCTAATTTTAATTTCCCTATTTTTTATCCAATTTTCCATTATTGTTTTGGATCTAGGTGCTCCCTCACTTCCTCCTTATATAAGAGTTTTCATTTCACTTTAAATCCAAATAAATTTTTTGTCCGTTTTTTTTAATATTGACACGTGTCAAAATATAAACGTGTATTTTTTGTTTAATTTTGATTTTAATATAAATTGTTTTTGTAAAAAACTTTGTGATATGATTTATCTCCTCTCTCTCTCTCTCTCTCTCTCTCTCTCTCTCTTCCTTCACAATTTAAGAACATTAATAAAAAAATCATATAAAAGTATCAAATATATTAAATTTCATAGATATTTTTTTGTGATTAAATTAAATAGACATACTATCATTTTAATTTTCTGTTCTATTAATTAAATTTTGATTCACATTGATTGATCTTATAAGGATGCATTAATGGATACATTCAATATACTAAAATATGCATTTCAATTCCAGTAGGCCTAACATTATTTTTGACTTTTCCATTTGATTTCATTGAAATGATTTTTACACTATAATTGAAAATATTGAAAAATAAATATATGAAGAATGCAACCAAAGTTGGGGAAAAAATCTAAATTAAGTTGAAATATTATAAAGAAAAAAGAAAAGATAGAAAGTGACAACCCTACAATTCTTTAGTCATTATCTAGAAAGTATTCTCTTATCAAAAGTTTACAACACAACAACAATAACGTTTTTACTTCACTTTTGATTTTCCAAATGAGAAAATTGTCCTTTTATATGGAGAAAGGAAAGTAATATAAAACCAAACTCCAAAATTTTATTGAAACCTCACTCTGTTGTAACTTGTATTGTGGTTCCTAAAATACACTTATATCACCATCAAACATAAAGCTACACCAAAATGCTTAAACTATAACTATATATATACTTTCACCAAACTCATTAAAAACTCTATATTTAGTATTTACCATCAGAAAAGAAAAACTAAACAAATAAAAGAGTTTGATTCAATAGCAGGAAAACGAAATATTCATATTTATAGCATTATGTTCACAACTAAATGTTAATCTTTACTGTCAAGAATAAAAAAGTTAATATAGATTTGGAAAAAAAATGTAATATGTGTAATTGCAAGAGAAAATATTGTGTTTAAGTTGAATAGAGAGACAAAATTTGACATATTTCAATTCAAGTTAGATGCTGTTTAGAAAATGGGAAGTGAGAAACACTCCAAATTCATCTTTGGGTCCATATCGAACCTTTATGATTTTTGGAATGAGAGAATCTTTGTTATTAACAACATATATATACCAAAGACAAATTTGATTATGAATAACACAGTTTGTAAAAATGTAAAGAAATAATCTCCCATATGCAAGCTCCGGAATAGAAGAACCATTATCAAAACAGAGGTTAAAAATATTCTTATTATTAAAAGAAGAAATATAATCAAAATACAAATGAAATAAAAGAGACTACAGAATATGTAAAAGAAAATCTCACTGTCACCATGAATGACATTTTCTGAGTCAGTAGTATATGCACCATGCTTTTGCGTTGGTGTTCATCTCCACCATGGGACAGGCCTACAAAAACCTATATGTTTCTTGTCAAAGACTCGCCCTTCGATCGCATATCATGCCTTTGCAACCGACTCTCTATCACCTCACAAATTTCCCCATTAATAAGTTTAATGAATATATTATGGAAGAGAATGGTGAAAAAAAGTTATAATTGAATATGGATAAGGAGGAACCTTCATATGAAAGCTCTTAAAGTTTAAATTTTTCTTTTGTGGGATGAAGATAGAATAAATTTTAATTTCAAAGCATTGAGAGCCGCCAAGAGGATGATGAGTAGTTGAGAGAATGAAATCATGACTTCCAAAAGGATGATGAGCGGTTGAGCAAATAAAATTGTAACTGTCAAGAGAATGATGGTCGGTTGAGAGAATGAAACCAAGAAATTATGTAGCGGTTAATTGATCTCAAATGTACATGAAGGTTGGTTTTATTATGTGGTGATGAGTAGAAAAATAAAATATAAAAACAGTTTTCTCTGTAATGATAAATTTATAAAGACAAAGAGGAAGTTAAAAGGTAATTTTGTCATAAAGGATAATTTTGTCATAAAACAGTTTTCTCTGTAATGATAAATTTATAAATCCAAAGAGGAAGTTAAAGGAAGTTAAAGAGTAATTTTTTCATTTAAGGATACATATCACATGCATTCGTTAATCATACACTAACACAACACACAAAACAAAATTCATCTTTCTTCCTTTATTTTTTTCTTAATTTTTTTAATTACTCATTTCCAAACCCTAATTTTAATTTCCCTATTTTTTATCCAATTTTCCATTATTGTTTTGGATCTAGGTGCTCCCTCACTTCCTCCTTATATAAGAGTTTTCATTTCACTTTAAATCCAAATAAATTTTTTGTCCGTTTTTTTTAATATTGACACGTGTCAAAATATAAACGTGTATTTTTTGTTTAATTTTGATTTTAATATAAATTGTTTTTGTAAAAAACTTTGTGATATGATTTATCTCCTCTCTCTCTCTCTCTCTCTCTCTCTCTCTCTCTTCCTTCACAATTTAAGAACATTAATAAAAAAATCATATAAAAGTATCAAATATATTAAATTTCATAGATATTTTTTTTGTGATTAAATTAAATAGACATACTATCATTTTAATTTTCTGTTCTATTAATTAAATTTTGATTCACATTGATTGATCTTATAAGGATGCATTAATGGATACATTCAATATACTAAAATATGCATTTCAATTCCAGTAGGCCTAACATTATTTTTGACTTTTCCATTTGATTTCATTGAAATGATTTTTACACTATAATTGAAAATATTGAAAAATAAATATATGAAGAATGCAACCAAAGTTGGGGAAAAAATCTAAATTAAGTTGAAATATTATAAAGAAAAAAGAAAAGATAGAAAGTGACAACCCTACAATTCTTTAGTCATTATCTAGAAAGTATTCTCTTATCAAAAGTTTACAACACAACAACAATAACGTTTTTACTTCACTTTTGATTTTCCAAATGAGAAAATTGTCCTTTTATATGGAGAAAGGAAAGTAATATAAAACCAAACTCCAAAATTTTATTGAAACCTCACTCTGTTGTAACTTGTATTGTGGTTCCTAAAATACACTTATATCACCATCAAACATAAAGCTACACCAAAATGCTTAAACTATAACTATATATATACTTTCACCAAACTCATTAAAAACTCTATATTTAGTATTTACCATCAGAAAAGAAAAACTAAACAAATAAAAGAGTTTGATTCAATAGCAGGAAAACGAAATATTCATATTTATAGCATTATGTTCACAACTAAATGTTAATCTTTACTGTCAAGAATAAAAAAGTTAATATAGATTTGGAAAAAAAATGTAATATGTGTAATTGCAAGAGAAAATATTGTGTTTAAGTTGAATAGAGAGACAAAATTTGACATATTTCAATTCAAGTTAGATGCTGTTTAGAAAATGGGAAGTGAGAAACACTCCAAATTCATCTTTGGGTCCATATCGAACCTTTATGATTTTTGGAATGAGAGAATCTTTGTTATTAACAACATATATATACCAAAGACAAATTTGATTATGAATAACACAGTTTGTAAAAATGTAAAGAAATAATCTCCCATATGCAAGCTCCGGAATAGAAGAACCATTATCAAAACAGAGGTTAAAAATATTCTTATTATTAAAAGAAGAAATATAATCAAAATACAAATGAAATAAAAGAGACTACAGAATATGTAAAAGAAAATCTCACTGTCACCATGAATGACATTTTCTGAGTCAGTAGTATATGCACCATGCTTTTGCGTTGGTGTTCATCTCCACCATGGGACAGGCCTACAAAAACCTATATGTTTCTTGTCAAAGACTCGCCCTTCGATCGCATATCATGCCTTTGCAACCGACTCTCTATCACCTCACAAATTTCCCCATTAATAAGTTTAATGAATATATTATGGAAGAGAATGGTGAAAAAAAGTTATAATTGAATATGGATAAGGAGGAACCTTCATATGAAAGCTCTTAAAGTTTAAATTTTTCTTTTGTGGGATGAAGATAGAATAAATTTTAATTTCAAAGCATTGAGAGCCGCCAAGAGGATGATGAGTAGTTGAGAGAATGAAATCATGACTTCCAAAAGGATGATGAGCGGTTGAGCAAATAAAATTGTAACTGTCAAGAGAATGATGGTCGGTTGAGAGAATGAAACCAAGAAATTATGTAGCGGTTAATTGATCTCAAATGTACATGAAGGTTGGTTTTATTATGTGGTGATGAGTAGAAAAATAAAATATAAAAACAGTTTTCTCTGTAATGATAAATTTATAAAGACAAAGAGGAAGTTAAAAGGTAATTTTGTCATAAAGGATAATTTTGTCATAAAACAGTTTTCTCTGTAATGATAAATTTATAAATCCAAAGAGGAAGTTAAAGGAAGTTAAAGAGTAATTTTTTCATTTAAGGATACATATCACATGCATTCGTTAATCATACACTAACACAACACACAAAACAAAATTCATCTTTCTTCCTTTATTTTTTTCTTAATTTTTTTAATTACTCATTTCCAAACCCTAATTTTAATTTCCCTATTTTTTATCCAATTTTCCATTATTGTTTTGGATCTAGGTGCTCCCTCACTTCCTCCTTATATAAGAGTTTTCATTTCACTTTAAATCCAAATAAATTTTTTGTCCGTTTTTTTTAATATTGACACGTGTCAAAATATAAACGTGTATTTTTTGTTTAATTTTGATTTTAATATAAATTGTTTTTGTAAAAAACTTTGTGATATGATTTATCTCCTCTCTCTCTCTCTCTCTCTCTCTCTCTCTTCCTTCACAATTTAAGAACATTAATAAAAAAATCATATAAAAGTATCAAATATATTAAATTTCATAGATATTTTTTTTGTGATTAAATTAAATAGACATACTATCATTTTAATTTTCTGTTCTATTAATTAAATTTTGATTCACATTGATTGATCTTATAAGGATGCATTAATGGATACATTCAATATACTAAAATATGCATTTCAATTCCAGTAGGCCTAACATTATTTTTGACTTTTCCATTTGATTTCATTGAAATGATTTTTACACTATAATTGAAAATATTGAAAAATAAATATATGAAGAATGCAACCAAAGTTGGGGAAAAAATCTAAATTAAGTTGAAATATTATAAAGAAAAAAGAAAAGATAGAAAGTGACAACCCTACAATTCTTTAGTCATTATCTAGAAAGTATTCTCTTATCAAAAGTTTACAACACAACAACAATAACGTTTTTACTTCACTTTTGATTTTCCAAATGAGAAAATTGTCCTTTTATATGGAGAAAGGAAAGTAATATAAAACCAAACTCCAAAATTTTATTGAAACCTCACTCTGTTGTAACTTGTATTGTGGTTCCTAAAATACACTTATATCACCATCAAACATAAAGCTACACCAAAATGCTTAAACTATAACTATATATATACTTTCACCAAACTCATTAAAAACTCTATATTTAGTATTTACCATCAGAAAAGAAAAACTAAACAAATAAAAGAGTTTGATTCAATAGCAGGAAAACGAAATATTCATATTTATAGCATTATGTTCACAACTAAATGTTAATCTTTACTGTCAAGAATAAAAAAGTTAATATAGATTTGGAAAAAAAATGTAATATGTGTAATTGCAAGAGAAAATATTGTGTTTAAGTTGAATAGAGAGACAAAATTTGACATATTTCAATTCAAGTTAGATGCTGTTTAGAAAATGGGAAGTGAGAAACACTCCAAATTCATCTTTGGGTCCATATCGAACCTTTATGATTTTTGGAATGAGAGAATCTTTGTTATTAACAACATATATATACCAAAGACAAATTTGATTATGAATAACACAGTTTGTAAAAATGTAAAGAAATAATCTCCCATATGCAAGCTCCGGAATAGAAGAACCATTATCAAAACAGAGGTTAAAAATATTCTTATTATTAAAAGAAGAAATATAATCAAAATACAAATGAAATAAAAGAGACTACAGAATATGTAAAAGAAAATCTCACTGTCACCATGAATGACATTTTCTGAGTCAGTAGTATATGCACCATGCTTTTGCGTTGGTGTTCATCTCCACCATGGGACAGGCCTACAAAAACCTATATGTTTCTTGTCAAAGACTCGCCCTTCGATCGCATATCATGCCTTTGCAACCGACTCTCTATCACCTCACAAATTTCCCCATTAATAAGTTTAATGAATATATTATGGAAGAGAATGGTGAAAAAAAGTTATAATTGAATATGGATAAGGAGGAACCTTCATATGAAAGCTCTTAAAGTTTAAATTTTTCTTTTGTGGGATGAAGATAGAATAAATTTTAATTTCAAAGCATTGAGAGCCGCCAAGAGGATGATGAGTAGTTGAGAGAATGAAATCATGACTTCCAAAAGGATGATGAGCGGTTGAGCAAATAAAATTGTAACTGTCAAGAGAATGATGGTCGGTTGAGAGAATGAAACCAAGAAATTATGTAGCGGTTAATTGATCTCAAATGTACATGAAGGTTGGTTTTATTATGTGGTGATGAGTAGAAAAATAAAATATAAAAACAGTTTTCTCTGTAATGATAAATTTATAAAGACAAAGAGGAAGTTAAAAGGTAATTTTGTCATAAAGGATAATTTTGTCATAAAACAGTTTTCTCTGTAATGATAAATTTATAAATCCAAAGAGGAAGTTAAAGGAAGTTAAAGAGTAATTTTTTCATTTAAGGATACATATCACATGCATTCGTTAATCATACACTAACACAACACACAAAACAAAATTCATCTTTCTTCCTTTATTTTTTTCTTAATTTTTTTAATTACTCATTTCCAAACCCTAATTTTAATTTCCCTATTTTTTATCCAATTTTCCATTATTGTTTTGGATCTAGGTGCTCCCTCACTTCCTCCTTATATAAGAGTTTTCATTTCACTTTAAATCCAAATAAATTTTTTGTCCGTTTTTTTTAATATTGACACGTGTCAAAATATAAACGTGTATTTTTTGTTTAATTTTGATTTTAATATAAATTGTTTTTGTAAAAAACTTTGTGATATGATTTATCTCCTCTCTCTCTCTCTCTCTCTCTCTCTCTCTCTCTTCCTTCACAATTTAAGAACATTAATAAAAAAATCATATAAAAGTATCAAATATATTAAATTTCATAGATATTTTTTTTGTGATTAAATTAAATAGACATACTATCATTTTAATTTTCTGTTCTATTAATTAAATTTTGATTCACATTGATTGATCTTATAAGGATGCATTAATGGATACATTCAATATACTAAAATATGCATTTCAATTCCAGTAGGCCTAACATTATTTTTGACTTTTCCATTTGATTTCATTGAAATGATTTTTACACTATAATTGAAAATATTGAAAAATAAATATATGAAGAATGCAACCAAAGTTGGGGAAAAAATCTAAATTAAGTTGAAATATTATAAAGAAAAAAGAAAAGATAGAAAGTGACAACCCTACAATTCTTTAGTCATTATCTAGAAAGTATTCTCTTATCAAAAGTTTACAACACAACAACAATAACGTTTTTACTTCACTTTTGATTTTCCAAATGAGAAAATTGTCCTTTTATATGGAGAAAGGAAAGTAATATAAAACCAAACTCCAAAATTTTATTGAAACCTCACTCTGTTGTAACTTGTATTGTGGTTCCTAAAATACACTTATATCACCATCAAACATAAAGCTACACCAAAATGCTTAAACTATAACTATATATATACTTTCACCAAACTCATTAAAAACTCTATATTTAGTATTTACCATCAGAAAAGAAAAACTAAACAAATAAAAGAGTTTGATTCAATAGCAGGAAAACGAAATATTCATATTTATAGCATTATGTTCACAACTAAATGTTAATCTTTACTGTCAAGAATAAAAAAGTTAATATAGATTTGGAAAAAAAATGTAATATGTGTAATTGCAAGAGAAAATATTGTGTTTAAGTTGAATAGAGAGACAAAATTTGACATATTTCAATTCAAGTTAGATGCTGTTTAGAAAATGGGAAGTGAGAAACACTCCAAATTCATCTTTGGGTCCATATCGAACCTTTATGATTTTTGGAATGAGAGAATCTTTGTTATTAACAACATATATATACCAAAGACAAATTTGATTATGAATAACACAGTTTGTAAAAATGTAAAGAAATAATCTCCCATATGCAAGCTCCGGAATAGAAGAACCATTATCAAAACAGAGGTTAAAAATATTCTTATTATTAAAAGAAGAAATATAATCAAAATACAAATGAAATAAAAGAGACTACAGAATATGTAAAAGAAAATCTCACTGTCACCATGAATGACATTTTCTGAGTCAGTAGTATATGCACCATGCTTTTGCGTTGGTGTTCATCTCCACCATGGGACAGGCCTACAAAAACCTATATGTTTCTTGTCAAAGACTCGCCCTTCGATCGCATATCATGCCTTTGCAACCGACTCTCTATCACCTCACAAATTTCCCCATTAATAAGTTTAATGAATATATTATGGAAGAGAATGGTGAAAAAAAGTTATAATTGAATATGGATAAGGAGGAACCTTCATATGAAAGCTCTTAAAGTTTAAATTTTTCTTTTGTGGGATGAAGATAGAATAAATTTTAATTTCAAAGCATTGAGAGCCGCCAAGAGGATGATGAGTAGTTGAGAGAATGAAATCATGACTTCCAAAAGGATGATGAGCGGTTGAGCAAATAAAATTGTAACTGTCAAGAGAATGATGGTCGGTTGAGAGAATGAAACCAAGAAATTATGTAGCGGTTAATTGATCTCAAATGTACATGAAGGTTGGTTTTATTATGTGGTGATGAGTAGAAAAATAAAATATAAAAACAGTTTTCTCTGTAATGATAAATTTATAAAGACAAAGAGGAAGTTAAAAGGTAATTTTGTCATAAAGGATAATTTTGTCATAAAACAGTTTTCTCTGTAATGATAAATTTATAAATCCAAAGAGGAAGTTAAAGGAAGTTAAAGAGTAATTTTTTCATTTAAGGATACATATCACATGCATTCGTTAATCATACACTAACACAACACACAAAACAAAATTCATCTTTCTTCCTTTATTTTTTTCTTAATTTTTTTAATTACTCATTTCCAAACCCTAATTTTAATTTCCCTATTTTTTATCCAATTTTCCATTATTGTTTTGGATCTAGGTGCTCCCTCACTTCCTCCTTATATAAGAGTTTTCATTTCACTTTAAATCCAAATAAATTTTTTGTCCGTTTTTTTTAATATTGACACGTGTCAAAATATAAACGTGTATTTTTTGTTTAATTTTGATTTTAATATAAATTGTTTTTGTAAAAAACTTTGTGATATGATTTATCTCTCTCTCTCTCTCTCTCTCTCTCTCTCTCTCTCTCTTCCTTCACAATTTAAGAACATTAATAAAAAAATCATATAAAAGTATCAAATATATTAAATTTCATAGATATTTTTTTTGTGATTAAATTAAATAGACATACTATCATTTTAATTTTCTGTTCTATTAATTAAATTTTGATTCACATTGATTGATCTTATAAGGATGCATTAATGGATACATTCAATATACTAAAATATGCATTTCAATTCCAGTAGGCCTAACATTATTTTTGACTTTTCCATTTGATTTCATTGAAATGATTTTTACACTATAATTGAAAATATTGAAAAATAAATATATGAAGAATGCAACCAAAGTTGGGGAAAAAATCTAAATTAAGTTGAAATATTATAAAGAAAAAAGAAAAGATAGAAAGTGACAACCCTACAATTCTTTAGTCATTATCTAGAAAGTATTCTCTTATCAAAAGTTTACAACACAACAACAATAACGTTTTTACTTCACTTTTGATTTTCCAAATGAGAAAATTGTCCTTTTATATGGAGAAAGGAAAGTAATATAAAACCAAACTCCAAAATTTTATTGAAACCTCACTCTGTTGTAACTTGTATTGTGGTTCCTAAAATACACTTATATCACCATCAAACATAAAGCTACACCAAAATGCTTAAACTATAACTATATATATACTTTCACCAAACTCATTAAAAACTCTATATTTAGTATTTACCATCAGAAAAGAAAAACTAAACAAATAAAAGAGTTTGATTCAATAGCAGGAAAACGAAATATTCATATTTATAGCATTATGTTCACAACTAAATGTTAATCTTTACTGTCAAGAATAAAAAAGTTAATATAGATTTGGAAAAAAAATGTAATATGTGTAATTGCAAGAGAAAATATTGTGTTTAAGTTGAATAGAGAGACAAAATTTGACATATTTCAATTCAAGTTAGATGCTGTTTAGAAAATGGGAAGTGAGAAACACTCCAAATTCATCTTTGGGTCCATATCGAACCTTTATGATTTTTGGAATGAGAGAATCTTTGTTATTAACAACATATATATACCAAAGACAAATTTGATTATGAATAACACAGTTTGTAAAAATGTAAAGAAATAATCTCCCATATGCAAGCTCCGGAATAGAAGAACCATTATCAAAACAGAGGTTAAAAATATTCTTATTATTAAAAGAAGAAATATAATCAAAATACAAATGAAATAAAAGAGACTACAGAATATGTAAAAGAAAATCTCACTGTCACCATGAATGACATTTTCTGAGTCAGTAGTATATGCACCATGCTTTTGCGTTGGTGTTCATCTCCACCATGGGACAGGCCTACAAAAACCTATATGTTTCTTGTCAAAGACTCGCCCTTCGATCGCATATCATGCCTTTGCAACCGACTCTCTATCACCTCACAAATTTCCCCATTAATAAGTTTAATGAATATATTATGGAAGAGAATGGTGAAAAAAAGTTATAATTGAATATGGATAAGGAGGAACCTTCATATGAAAGCTCTTAAAGTTTAAATTTTTCTTTTGTGGGATGAAGATAGAATAAATTTTAATTTCAAAGCATTGAGAGCCGCCAAGAGGATGATGAGTAGTTGAGAGAATGAAATCATGACTTCCAAAAGGATGATGAGCGGTTGAGCAAATAAAATTGTAACTGTCAAGAGAATGATGGTCGGTTGAGAGAATGAAACCAAGAAATTATGTAGCGGTTAATTGATCTCAAATGTACATGAAGGTTGGTTTTATTATGTGGTGATGAGTAGAAAAATAAAATATAAAAACAGTTTTCTCTGTAATGATAAATTTATAAAGACAAAGAGGAAGTTAAAAGGTAATTTTGTCATAAAGGATAATTTTGTCATAAAACAGTTTTCTCTGTAATGATAAATTTATAAATCCAAAGAGGAAGTTAAAGGAAGTTAAAGAGTAATTTTTTCATTTAAGGATACATATCACATGCATTCGTTAATCATACACTAACACAACACACAAAACAAAATTCATCTTTCTTCCTTTATTTTTTTCTTAATTTTTTTAATTACTCATTTCCAAACCCTAATTTTAATTTCCCTATTTTTTATCCAATTTTCCATTATTGTTTTGGATCTAGGTGCTCCCTCACTTCCTCCTTATATAAGAGTTTTCATTTCACTTTAAATCCAAATAAATTTTTTGTCCGTTTTTTTTAATATTGACACGTGTCAAAATATAAACGTGTATTTTTTGTTTAATTTTGATTTTAATATAAATTGTTTTTGTAAAAAACTTTGTGATATGATTTATCTCCTCTCTCTCTCTCTCTCTCTCTCTCTCTCTCTCTTCCTTCACAATTTAAGAACATTAATAAAAAAATCATATAAAAGTATCAAATATATTAAATTTCATAGATATTTTTTTTGTGATTAAATTAAATAGACATACTATCATTTTAATTTTCTGTTCTATTAATTAAATTTTGATTCACATTGATTGATCTTATAAGGATGCATTAATGGATACATTCAATATACTAAAATATGCATTTCAATTCCAGTAGGCCTAACATTATTTTTGACTTTTCCATTTGATTTCATTGAAATGATTTTTACACTATAATTGAAAATATTGAAAAATAAATATATGAAGAATGCAACCAAAGTTGGGGAAAAAATCTAAATTAAGTTGAAATATTATAAAGAAAAAAGAAAAGATAGAAAGTGACAACCCTACAATTCTTTAGTCATTATCTAGAAAGTATTCTCTTATCAAAAGTTTACAACACAACAACAATAACGTTTTTACTTCACTTTTGATTTTCCAAATGAGAAAATTGTCCTTTTATATGGAGAAAGGAAAGTAATATAAAACCAAACTCCAAAATTTTATTGAAACCTCACTCTGTTGTAACTTGTATTGTGGTTCCTAAAATACACTTATATCACCATCAAACATAAAGCTACACCAAAATGCTTAAACTATAACTATATATATACTTTCACCAAACTCATTAAAAACTCTATATTTAGTATTTACCATCAGAAAAGAAAAACTAAACAAATAAAAGAGTTTGATTCAATAGCAGGAAAACGAAATATTCATATTTATAGCATTATGTTCACAACTAAATGTTAATCTTTACTGTCAAGAATAAAAAAGTTAATATAGATTTGGAAAAAAAATGTAATATGTGTAATTGCAAGAGAAAATATTGTGTTTAAGTTGAATAGAGAGACAAAATTTGACATATTTCAATTCAAGTTAGATGCTGTTTAGAAAATGGGAAGTGAGAAACACTCCAAATTCATCTTTGGGTCCATATCGAACCTTTATGATTTTTGGAATGAGAGAATCTTTGTTATTAACAACATATATATACCAAAGACAAATTTGATTATGAATAACACAGTTTGTAAAAATGTAAAGAAATAATCTCCCATATGCAAGCTCCGGAATAGAAGAACCATTATCAAAACAGAGGTTAAAAATATTCTTATTATTAAAAGAAGAAATATAATCAAAATACAAATGAAATAAAAGAGACTACAGAATATGTAAAAGAAAATCTCACTGTCACCATGAATGACATTTTCTGAGTCAGTAGTATATGCACCATGCTTTTGCGTTGGTGTTCATCTCCACCATGGGACAGGCCTACAAAAACCTATATGTTTCTTGTCAAAGACTCGCCCTTCGATCGCATATCATGCCTTTGCAACCGACTCTCTATCACCTCACAAATTTCCCCATTAATAAGTTTAATGAATATATTATGGAAGAGAATGGTGAAAAAAAGTTATAATTGAATATGGATAAGGAGGAACCTTCATATGAAAGCTCTTAAAGTTTAAATTTTTCTTTTGTGGGATGAAGATAGAATAAATTTTAATTTCAAAGCATTGAGAGCCGCCAAGAGGATGATGAGTAGTTGAGAGAATGAAATCATGACTTCCAAAAGGATGATGAGCGGTTGAGCAAATAAAATTGTAACTGTCAAGAGAATGATGGTCGGTTGAGAGAATGAAACCAAGAAATTATGTAGCGGTTAATTGATCTCAAATGTACATGAAGGTTGGTTTTATTATGTGGTGATGAGTAGAAAAATAAAATATAAAAACAGTTTTCTCTGTAATGATAAATTTATAAAGACAAAGAGGAAGTTAAAAGGTAATTTTGTCATAAAGGATAATTTTGTCATAAAACAGTTTTCTCTGTAATGATAAATTTATAAATCCAAAGAGGAAGTTAAAGGAAGTTAAAGAGTAATTTTTTCATTTAAGGATACATATCACATGCATTCGTTAATCATACACTAACACAACACACAAAACAAAATTCATCTTTCTTCCTTTATTTTTTTCTTAATTTTTTTAATTACTCATTTCCAAACCCTAATTTTAATTTCCCTATTTTTTATCCAATTTTCCATTATTGTTTTGGATCTAGGTGCTCCCTCACTTCCTCCTTATATAAGAGTTTTCATTTCACTTTAAATCCAAATAAATTTTTTGTCCGTTTTTTTAATATTGACACGTGTCAAAATATAAACGTGTATTTTTTGTTTAATTTTGATTTTAATATAAATTGTTTTTGTAAAAAACTTTGTGATATGATTTATCTCCTCTCTCTCTCTCTCTCTCTCTCTCTCTCTCTCTTCCTTCACAATTTAAGAACATTAATAAAAAAATCATATAAAAGTATCAAATATATTAAATTTCATAGATATTTTTTTTGTGATTAAATTAAATAGACATACTATCATTTTAATTTTCTGTTCTATTAATTAAATTTTGATTCACATTGATTGATCTTATAAGGATGCATTAATGGATACATTCAATATACTAAAATATGCATTTCAATTCCAGTAGGCCTAACATTATTTTTGACTTTTCCATTTGATTTCATTGAAATGATTTTTACACTATAATTGAAAATATTGAAAAATAAATATATGAAGAATGCAACCAAAGTTGGGGAAAAAATCTAAATTAAGTTGAAATATTATAAAGAAAAAAGAAAAGATAGAAAGTGACAACCCTACAATTCTTTAGTCATTATCTAGAAAGTATTCTCTTATCAAAAGTTTACAACACAACAACAATAACGTTTTTACTTCACTTTTGATTTTCCAAATGAGAAAATTGTCCTTTTATATGGAGAAAGGAAAGTAATATAAAACCAAACTCCAAAATTTTATTGAAACCTCACTCTGTTGTAACTTGTATTGTGGTTCCTAAAATACACTTATATCACCATCAAACATAAAGCTACACCAAAATGCTTAAACTATAACTATATATATACTTTCACCAAACTCATTAAAAACTCTATATTTAGTATTTACCATCAGAAAAGAAAAACTAAACAAATAAAAGAGTTTGATTCAATAGCAGGAAAACGAAATATTCATATTTATAGCATTATGTTCACAACTAAATGTTAATCTTTACTGTCAAGAATAAAAAAGTTAATATAGATTTGGAAAAAAAATGTAATATGTGTAATTGCAAGAGAAAATATTGTGTTTAAGTTGAATAGAGAGACAAAATTTGACATATTTCAATTCAAGTTAGATGCTGTTTAGAAAATGGGAAGTGAGAAACACTCCAAATTCATCTTTGGGTCCATATCGAACCTTTATGATTTTTGGAATGAGAGAATCTTTGTTATTAACAACATATATATACCAAAGACAAATTTGATTATGAATAACACAGTTTGTAAAAATGTAAAGAAATAATCTCCCATATGCAAGCTCCGGAATAGAAGAACCATTATCAAAACAGAGGTTAAAAATATTCTTATTATTAAAAGAAGAAATATAATCAAAATACAAATGAAATAAAAGAGACTACAGAATATGTAAAAGAAAATCTCACTGTCACCATGAATGACATTTTCTGAGTCAGTAGTATATGCACCATGCTTTTGCGTTGGTGTTCATCTCCACCATGGGACAGGCCTACAAAAACCTATATGTTTCTTGTCAAAGACTCGCCCTTCGATCGCATATCATGCCTTTGCAACCGACTCTCTATCACCTCACAAATTTCCCCATTAATAAGTTTAATGAATATATTATGGAAGAGAATGGTGAAAAAAAGTTATAATTGAATATGGATAAGGAGGAACCTTCATATGAAAGCTCTTAAAGTTTAAATTTTTCTTTTGTGGGATGAAGATAGAATAAATTTTAATTTCAAAGCATTGAGAGCCGCCAAGAGGATGATGAGTAGTTGAGAGAATGAAATCATGACTTCCAAAAGGATGATGAGCGGTTGAGCAAATAAAATTGTAACTGTCAAGAGAATGATGGTCGGTTGAGAGAATGAAACCAAGAAATTATGTAGCGGTTAATTGATCTCAAATGTACATGAAGGTTGGTTTTATTATGTGGTGATGAGTAGAAAAATAAATATAAAAACAGTTTTCTCTGTAATGATAAATTTATAAAGACAAAGAGGAAGTTAAAAGGTAATTTTGTCATAAAGGATAATTTTGTCATAAAACAGTTTTCTCTGTAATGATAAATTTATAAATCCAAAGAGGAAGTTAAAGGAAGTTAAAGAGTAATTTTTTCATTTAAGGATACATATCACATGCATTCGTTAATCATACACTAACACAACACACAAAACAAAATTCATCTTTCTTCCTTTATTTTTTTCTTAATTTTTTTAATTACTCATTTCCAAACCCTAATTTTAATTTCCCTATTTTTATCCAATTTTCCATTATTGTTTTGGATCTAGGTGCTCCCTCACTTCCTCCTTATATAAGAGTTTTCATTTCACTTTAAATCCAAATAAATTTTTTGTCCGTTTTTTTTAATATTGACACGTGTCAAAATATAAACGTGTATTTTTTGTTTAATTTTGATTTTAATATAAATTGTTTTTGTAAAAAACTTTGTGATATGATTTATCTCCTCTCTCTCTCTCTCTCTCTCTCTCTCTTCCTTCACAATTTAAGAACATTAATAAAAAAATCATATAAAAGTATCAAATATATTAAATTTCATAGATATTTTTTTTGTGATTAAATTAAATAGACATACTATCATTTTAATTTTCTGTTCTATTAATTAAATTTTGATTCACATTGATTGATCTTATAAGGATGCATTAATGGATACATTCAATATACTAAAATATGCATTTCAATTCCAGTAGGCCTAACATTATTTTTGACTTTTCCATTTGATTTCATTGAAATGATTTTTACACTATAATTGAAAATATTGAAAAATAAATATATGAAGAATGCAACCAAAGTTGGGGAAAAAATCTAAATTAAGTTGAAATATTATAAAGAAAAAAGAAAAGATAGAAAGTGACAACCCTACAATTCTTTAGTCATTATCTAGAAAGTATTCTCTTATCAAAAGTTTACAACACAACAACAATAACGTTTTTACTTCACTTTTGATTTTCCAAATGAGAAAATTGTCCTTTTATATGGAGAAAGGAAAGTAATATAAAACCAAACTCCAAAATTTTATTGAAACCTCACTCTGTTGTAACTTGTATTGTGGTTCCTAAAATACACTTATATCACCATCAAACATAAAGCTACACCAAAATGCTTAAACTATAACTATATATATACTTTCACCAAACTCATTAAAAACTCTATATTTAGTATTTACCATCAGAAAAGAAAAACTAAACAAATAAAAGAGTTTGATTCAATAGCAGGAAAACGAAATATTCATATTTATAGCATTATGTTCACAACTAAATGTTAATCTTTACTGTCAAGAATAAAAAAGTTAATATAGATTTGGAAAAAAAATGTAATATGTGTAATTGCAAGAGAAAATATTGTGTTTAAGTTGAATAGAGAGACAAAATTTGACATATTTCAATTCAAGTTAGATGCTGTTTAGAAAATGGGAAGTGAGAAACACTCCAAATTCATCTTTGGGTCCATATCGAACCTTTATGATTTTTGGAATGAGAGAATCTTTGTTATTAACAACATATATATACCAAAGACAAATTTGATTATGAATAACACAGTTTGTAAAAATGTAAAGAAATAATCTCCCATATGCAAGCTCCGGAATAGAAGAACCATTATCAAAACAGAGGTTAAAAATATTCTTATTATTAAAAGAAGAAATATAATCAAAATACAAATGAAATAAAAGAGACTACAGAATATGTAAAAGAAAATCTCACTGTCACCATGAATGACATTTTCTGAGTCAGTAGTATATGCACCATGCTTTTGCGTTGGTGTTCATCTCCACCATGGGACAGGCCTACAAAAACCTATATGTTTCTTGTCAAAGACTCGCCCTTCGATCGCATATCATGCCTTTGCAACCGACTCTCTATCACCTCACAAATTTCCCCATTAATAAGTTTAATGAATATATTATGGAAGAGAATGGTGAAAAAAAGTTATAATTGAATATGGATAAGGAGGAACCTTCATATGAAAGCTCTTAAAGTTTAAATTTTTCTTTTGTGGGATGAAGATAGAATAAATTTTAATTTCAAAGCATTGAGAGCCGCCAAGAGGATGATGAGTAGTTGAGAGAATGAAATCATGACTTCCAAAAGGATGATGAGCGGTTGAGCAAATAAAATTGTAACTGTCAAGAGAATGATGGTCGGTTGAGAGAATGAAACCAAGAAATTATGTAGCGGTTAATTGATCTCAAATGTACATGAAGGTTGGTTTTATTATGTGGTGATGAGTAGAAAAATAAAATATAAAAACAGTTTTCTCTGTAATGATAAATTTATAAAGACAAAGAGGAAGTTAAAAGGTAATTTTGTCATAAAGGATAATTTTGTCATAAAACAGTTTTCTCTGTAATGATAAATTTATAAATCCAAAGAGGAAGTTAAAGGAAGTTAAAGAGTAATTTTTTCATTTAAGGATACATATCACATGCATTCGTTAATCATACACTAACACAACACACAAAACAAAATTCATCTTTCTTCCTTTATTTTTTTCTTAATTTTTTTAATTACTCATTTCCAAACCCTAATTTTAATTTCCCTATTTTTATCCAATTTTCCATTATTGTTTTGGATCTAGGTGCTCCCTCACTTCCTCCTTATATAAGAGTTTTCATTTCACTTTAAATCCAAATAAATTTTTTGTCCGTTTTTTTTAATATTGACACGTGTCAAAATATAAACGTGTATTTTTTGTTTAATTTTGATTTTAATATAAATTGTTTTTGTAAAAAACTTTGTGATATGATTATCTCTCTCTCTCTCTCTCTCTCTCTCTCTCTCTCTCTCTCTTCCTTCACAATTTAAGAACATTAATAAAAAAATCATATAAAAGTATCAAATATATTAAATTTCATAGATATTTTTTTGTGATTAAATTAAATAGACATACTATCATTTTAATTTTCTGTTCTATTAATTAAATTTTGATTCACATTGATTGATCTTATAAGGATGCATTAATGGATACATTCAATATACTAAAATATGCATTTCAATTCCAGTAGGCCTAACATTATTTTGACTTTTCCATTTGATTTCATTGAAATGATTTTTACACTATAATTGAAAATATTGAAAAATAAATATATGAAGAATGCAACCAAAGTTGGGGAAAAAATCTAAATTAAGTTGAAATATTATAAAGAAAAAAGAAAAGATAGAAAGTGACAACCCTACAATTCTTTAGTCATTATCTAGAAAGTATTCTCTTATCAAAAGTTTACAACACAACAACAATAACGTTTTTACTTCACTTTTGATTTTCCAAATGAGAAAATTGTCCTTTTATATGGAGAAAGGAAAGTAATATAAAACCAAACTCCAAAATTTTATTGAAACCTCACTCTGTTGTAACTTGTATTGTGGTTCCTAAAATACACTTATATCACCATCAAACATAAAGCTACACCAAAATGCTTAAACTATAACTATATATATACTTTCACCAAACTCATTAAAAACTCTATATTTAGTATTTACCATCAGAAAAGAAAAACTAAACAAATAAAAGAGTTTGATTCAATAGCAGGAAAACGAAATATTCATATTTATAGCATTATGTTCACAACTAAATGTTAATCTTTACTGTCAAGAATAAAAAAGTTAATATAGATTTGGAAAAAAAATGTAATATGTGTAATTGCAAGAGAAAATATTGTGTTTAAGTTGAATAGAGAGACAAAATTTGACATATTTCAATTCAAGTTAGATGCTGTTTAGAAAATGGGAAGTGAGAAACACTCCAAATTCATCTTTGGGTCCATATCGAACCTTTATGATTTTTGGAATGAGAGAATCTTTGTTATTAACAACATATATATACCAAAGACAAATTTGATTATGAATAACACAGTTTGTAAAAATGTAAAGAAATAATCTCCCATATGCAAGCTCCGGAATAGAAGAACCATTATCAAAACAGAGGTTAAAAATATTCTTATTATTAAAAGAAGAAATATAATCAAAATACAAATGAAATAAAAGAGACTACAGAATATGTAAAAGAAAATCTCACTGTCACCATGAATGACATTTTCTGAGTCAGTAGTATATGCACCATGCTTTTGCGTTGGTGTTCATCTCCACCATGGGACAGGCCTACAAAAACCTATATGTTTCTTGTCAAAGACTCGCCCTTCGATCGCATATCATGCCTTTGCAACCGACTCTCTATCACCTCACAAATTTCCCCATTAATAAGTTTAATGAATATATTATGGAAGAGAATGGTGAAAAAAAGTTATAATTGAATATGGATAAGGAGGAACCTTCATATGAAAGCTCTTAAAGTTTAAATTTTTCTTTTGTGGGATGAAGATAGAATAAATTTTAATTTCAAAGCATTGAGAGCCGCCAAGAGGATGATGAGTAGTTGAGAGAATGAAATCATGACTTCCAAAAGGATGATGAGCGGTTGAGCAAATAAAATTGTAACTGTCAAGAGAATGATGGTCGGTTGAGAGAATGAAACCAAGAAATTATGTAGCGGTTAATTGATCTCAAATGTACATGAAGGTTGGTTTTATTATGTGGTGATGAGTAGAAAAATAAAATATAAAAACAGTTTTCTCTGTAATGATAAATTTATAAATCCAAAGAGGAAGTTAAAGGAAGTTAAAGAGTAATTTTTCATTTAAGGATACATATCACATGCATTCGTTAATCATACACTAACACAACACACAAAACAAAATTCATCTTTCTTCCTTTATTTTTTTCTTAATTTTTTTAATTACTCATTTCCAAACCCTAATTTTAATTTCCCTATTTTTTATCCAATTTTCCATTATTGTTTTGGATCTAGGTGCTCCCTCACTTCCTCCTTATATAAGAGTTTTCATTTCACTTTAAATCCAAATAAATTTTTTGTCCGTTTTTTTAATATTGACACGTGTCAAAATATAAACGTGTATTTTTGTTTAATTTTGATTTTAATATAAATTGTTTTTGTAAAAAACTTTGTGATATGATTTATCTCCTCTCTCTCTCTCTCTCTCTCTCTCTCTCTTCCTTCACAATTTAAGAACATTAATAAAAAAATCATATAAAAGTATCAAATATATTAAATTTCATAGATATTTTTTTGTGATTAAATTAAATAGACATACTATCATTTTAATTTTCTGTTCTATTAATTAAATTTTGATTCACATTGATTGATCTTATAAGGATGCATTAATGGATACATTCATATACTAAAATATGCATTTCAATTCCAGTAGGCCTAACATTATTTTTGACTTTTCCATTTGATTTCATTGAAATGATTTTACACTATAATTGAAAATATTGAAAAATAAATATATGAAGAATGCAACCAAAGTTGGGGAAAAAATCTAAATTAAGTTGAAATATTATAAAGAAAAAAGAAAAGATAGAAAGTGACAACCCTACAATTCTTTAGTCATTATCTAGAAAGTATTCTCTTATCAAAAGTTTACAACACAACAACAATAACGTTTTTACTTCACTTTTGATTTTCCAAATGAGAAAATTGTCCTTTTATATGGAGAAAGGAAAGTAATATAAAACCAAACTCCAAAATTTATTGAAACCTCACTCTGTTGTAACTTGTATTGTGGTTCCTAAAATACACTTATATCACCATCAAACATAAAGCTACACCAAAATGCTTAAACTATAACTATATATATACTTTCACCAAACTCATTAAAAACTCTATATTTAGTATTTACCATCAGAAAAGAAAAACTAAACAAAAAAAGAGTTTGATTCAATAGCAGGAAAACGAAATATTCATATTTATAGCATTATGTTCACAACTAAATGTTAATCTTTACTGTCAAGAATAAAAAAGTTAATATAGATTTGGAAAAAAAATGTAATATGTGTAATTGCAAGAGAAAATATTGTGTTTAAGTTGAATAGAGAGACAAAATTTGACATATTTCAATTCAAGTTAGATGCTGTTTAGAAAATGGGAAGTGAGAGAAACACTCCAAATTCATCTTTGGGTCCATATTGAACCTTTATGATTTTGGAATGAGAGAATCTTTGTTATTAACAACATATATATACCAAAGATAAATTTGATTATGAATAACACAGTTTGTAAAAATGTAAAGAAATAATCTCCCATATGCAAGCTCCGGAATAGAAAAACCATTATCAAAACAGAGGTTAAAAATATTATTATTAAAAGAAGAAATATAATCAAAATACAAATGAAATAAAAGAGACTACAGAATATGTAAAAGAAAATCTCACTGTCACCATGAATGACATTTTCTGAGTCAGTAGTATATGCACCATGCTTTTGCGTTGGTGTGTTCATCTCCACCATGGGACAGGCCTACAAAAACCATATGTTTCTTGTCAAAGAACGCCCTTCGATCGCATATCATGACCTTTGCAACGACTTTGCACACCGACTCTCTATCCTCACAAATTCCCCATTAATAAGTTTAATGAATATATTATGGAAGAGAATGGTGAAAAAAAAGTTAATTGAATATGGATAAGGAGGAACCTCATATGAAAGCTCTTAAAGTAATTTTTCTTTTGTGGGATGAAGATAGAATAAATTTTAATTTCAAAGCATTGAGAGCCGCCAAGAGGATGATGAGTAGTTGAGAGAATGAAATCATGACTTCCAAAAGGATGATGAGCGGTTGAGCAAATAAAATTGTAACGTCAAGAGAATGATGGTCGGTTGAGAGAATGAAACCAAGAAATTATGTAGCGGTTAATTGATCTCAAATGTACATGAAGGTTGGTTTTTTATGTGGTGATGAGTAGAAAAATAAAATATAAAAACGTTTTCTCTGTAATGATAAATTTATAAAGAAAAGAGGAAGTTAAAAGGTAATTTT
>NW_026113238.1:0-33524 GCF_024323335.1 Lathyrus oleraceus | reverse complement strand
AACTGATGAAGAGGAACATGTTGAGAACAGTGGTGGTTGAAGCTATTCCAGCGTTGAGGAAGTATAAACTCCGCTTGAATCCCAATAAATGTACTTTTCGTGTTCGTTCTGGTAAGTTGTTGGGCTTTATTGGCAGCGAGAAAGTATTGAACGTTGATCCGCCCAAGGTAAAAAGCGATACAAGAGCTGCCTGCGCCTGTAAGACCCCAATTTTGGGCCCTAAGATCCCTCATGGCCCATATCATTTATTCATAACCTCAAGGATCATTGCATGCCTTTTCCCCTCCTAGTGGGTAGATTGCCTTGTAGGTTGTTTCTTGATCACCAAGCATTACTTTGCATTTGTATATCTTTGCTTTCATATGTTTATCATTCAAAAGTACAAAAATATTGTCTGTTTAACCTTGCTGCTTGCAGTGGAAGCAATCATCAGCAATTAGGTCAAAGTCAGTCATTGATCAGTCAAAGCAATGGATGGTGGCCATTCTTGCAGAATTTGGGCACCACCATGATCATTAATCAAAGGTTCATACAACTTGAGACATCATTTGAAGTCAAGGTCTCAAGGATTTAGGGTTTGGAAATCATCAGAAGAAGTTCAATCAGTCCAAAACCCTAGAAAAGTCAACAGACAGTAAACTTGGTCAACAGTTGATTTAATCAAGGATTTAATGGATTAGAATGTTTTGAAGGAGTTCATTCATGCTTGTATAAGCCTCATCTATCATGTCAAACCTCATCATGGAAGAAAATCAAGTCAAATCAGAAATTGTCCAGAAATAGAAAGTGGACCTGTAATTTCAACTGCCAAAAATGGAAACTTCTTGATCTTAAACTTGCATCATGATACAAGCTTCAAATGAATTTTTGCCCAACATGAACGTTGAAGATCTTGTCTTCCCATTTTCAAAAAGTCCAAGAACACTCAAATCCCATGTGTGGTTGTCAAGATATGATCAAATCATTTTCACCAATTTTTGAACTTCAACAAGCCATAACTCTCAAACCATAAGGCCAAATTTGGTGGGGTTTTTTCCTACAAACCACATTTTCATCCTCTTTCCAAAAATATAAATTCATGACCTAAAACCTCACCATTCAAAATGGCATTTTGGACCTTTTGCATTTAAATTCAAAGTTTGACCAAACTTTGACTTTTTGAGTTTTGACTTTTTCTCATTTTTACCAATTGGAAAATGTTCCATATATTATTTGTGACTTGTTCCAATTCTTAATTCATGATCATATCACCATTATACCACCATTCTAGACCAAATGCAAAAATTGGCAAGTAGGCAAAATGATGGGAAGAGAGCAAGGCAAGTACAGCAGGTGCAGCACACAAAACAGCAATTGAATGTCCTTTTGCAGCCTATGCCCAGCCCACTCGACCAATTACACACCTCCATTTTCATTTGTACCAATTTAGCAAAATGCAAATAAGTTCTTTAAGGCTAAGCAAGCTTCATGTGATTAGTGGAGCATAAACAGACCCATATAAGCCTTCTTCTGTCACATTTCTACCTAGTTTTGGGCAGCCACCAAACAGAAATAGACTCTCACTCTCTATGGTATTTTTGGCAAAAAACGAAATTCTGCAAAACCCTTGAAAACCATTGAGCCAACCTTTGTTCCACCATCATCCAAACATCATTTAGAGCACCTTTGAACCCCCATTCATCACCTGTGACAGCTCCTGCTCACTCTGTTTTCTTCAACCCTTCATATGGCAGATCGTGATTCCCTCAACTCCAAGCGTTCTTGAACTTAAAAGCTTCATCCTCCATCATTGCAAGGCCAAGGGAACTTCTGTCTGAGCTTAGGATCTTCAAACAACTGCTGCATCTCAATTTCTTAAAAAATCAAGTAAGCATTCGAGTTCAATCATTTGCTATGCTATAGTAGTTTTTGAAAGATCTTTTTATGGTGATTCTAGAGAAACTAAAGCATGCTTAATTTGGTTGTGTTTTGGCCAAGAAATCTTCATTTCATTTTGGTGTGTTCAAACATGATTCTGCTCGTTTTATCTTGCTAGCATGGATTTAATGAAATATGATCCCACATCCTTGATGCCTGATGCTTATTGATGCTTGTTATGTTGATTTGCTTGGTTAATGTTGTTTGAAGATTGAACATGCTGCTACACATTGCCAATGCTATGCTGCTATATGCTTTTGTTTGTTTTGCTTGATTTGGTGATGGACATGGATGATAATGAATTGATAATGCTGCTATGCTAAAACCCTGCTGTTATGATGAATGTTGCTACTGCTGTTATGATGAATGTTGCTACTGCTGTTATGATGTTTGCTGTTGTTTAAACCAACTATTTTGTCCATCATTATGCTATGCAGTTGTATGCTTGGTTAGTTCATGATGCTAATTGTTGAATGTCCCCTGTTGCTGTTATGATGAATTTGTCCAAATTGTGCTTGAATGTGTGTTGGTTTGTTACTAGCTAAGTATGCATGAACATATTGTATGCTGTTGTTTGGTTGCATTATGGACATTAACAATGCCATATCAGTTATGTGTTGTTGGAACTGCAATTACCATGACCTCAATATTAATACATGGAGCTATGCTCGTTTTTTTTTAGTTGCTGATTGATATTACCTGAGCCAATACCATGTTGATTGTATGCTGATCAAATTTTGTTTGGATATGGATGAAACATTGATGCCATGCTAAACCTTGCTGCAGTTTTAAAAACATAAATGTTGCTTTGTCTGTTTGCAATATGAATATCACAATCACTTGTTCATGCTGTTTGTCTTTGGTGCTTGAAATTCCATGTTGCTGTTGGTTTTTGACTGATGATAAAGCTGGAACATAAATTTTGCTGCTTGTTTGAAACTCTATGGACATGTCCAGAAATCCACCATAATTCATGTTATGTTGTTCGTGCTGTATGCTGTTGTTTAGCTGCTATGTGGTTTGCCATGATAGAATATTGATTAATGATTACATGATGATGATATTGTATGCTGGTCGAATTTTACATGAACTTTGTCATTGCCTTGCTGACTGCCATGCCTCTTGACTTTTGGTTGAGAAAATATTTTGGTGATGAACTTGTTTTGATTACATGATAAGCATTGACCTGCTGCTGTTTCAATCCTATCATTTCCAGAAAATCTATGAGACATGTGGCCTGCTATTGTTTGTATTTGTTTGAACATGTTGTCACTGTTATACTGTTAGCCATGCTGTTGTTTGGTTGCTTGTTGGTTGGAACTTCAATCAATGATGATTTTGATGAATACATGAGCTGCCATGCTGTTAAACCTCAAACTGTCCAATAATTTTTTCATGCTGTGGCCTGTTATTGTTGTTATGCTGTTGGTCATTGCTGTTGTGATAAAGTGATGAACGTTGTTGTTTCTCAAATCATAGAACCATGCTGCTATGTGCTTTTGCTCATGCGTTGGGTGATTTAAATAATGAACATGATGTTGCAATTGCCCTGCTGTTTTGAATTTGTTTGTTGGACTTTATTTTGAGCAATTGCTTGAAATTACATGGGCTATTGCTGAACCCTGTTGCTGTTTGCTTGCCCGAATTTTGGTGTTATAATGATGATGACATGAGGCTTAACCATGCTGCATTTTTGAAACCTTATATCCACATGAAATGTATTTGGTTTGTGTTGGTTTGATGTTGCCTCGATGGTTAATGTTTCATTGCCTTGCTGCTTTTTTGAATTTTTGTCTGAACTTGTTTGGTGTTGTTTAGAATGAACCATTGAATGTTAATACCCCTGCTGCTGCGTGTGAATCATAAATGCTGTTAGAATTTGTTGTGCTGCTGTTGTGTATGGTTTGTGGCTGTTGTGTATGGTTTGTGCTGTTGGATGTTACATGATGCAGTACCAATGCCATGTTTTTGTCTGATTTGGCTCGAAGCTTGATTTATGGTGATAAACATACATGCTGCTGTTGTTGAAACCCTGCTTGTTTCCTTCCAGAAATCATGTTTCTTTATGTCGCATAAACATTGGCTATTGCTGTTGATCATGTTGCATGAAGTCTGTTAAATGCTATGCTGTTTGAACCATAAAACTTGCCCAGGAATTCCACATGCTTTGTGTTGATTATGATTGGTTATGTTTGCATAGGGTTGCATGAAAGTTACTATGCCAATACCATGTTTCTGCATGCTTTTGAATTCATGGTTGATAATGAACATGTTGATGAACCAAATGCTGTTTGCTGTTTGCCAAAACCCTAAAATGCATGTGAGCCTAGAATCTTGAAGCACGATTGGTTGCTGTTGTTTGTCCTCCTTGCATGCTACTGTTGGATTGGAATTGACCAATCACAACATTCCCTGCATTTGCCTTAAACTGCACCGTTTTGATAAGTGGTTTCACTATTTACATATCTGCCATCCGTTGACTCCCATTTTGACCATTTGCCATGCCTATTGTTTCATATTTCATCAATATTTCACCCAATTTCACAAATCATTTTCTCATTCATTTTTCATCAAAAAATTATGAAATTTTTTCCACATGTTCACAAATGAGTCTAGAATTTTATTGTGATTTTTAATTATTTTTCCATTGGCTGGATTTTTATTGATAATTATTTTCTTGACATGTGTGCATAAATGATACCTTGTGCCATTCTCTTTGTGAAATTGTCATATTGCATCCATTGCCTTTGAAATTTTTTGTGGTAAAACTAGACACATTGACCTTCATTTCCATATAAAGTTTGTGCATTTCTCATTTGTGGTTTGTGAGATTTGATTTTTTGAAGTTGTGTGTTGCATTTGGTGTCACACCATGATATGCATTTTCTCTGATTTTGTTCACATGCTTCCCTACATCCAAATCACCTCAAATTTTGCATGAATGATCCCTTGTATGTCTAATTGATGTATGAATTTTCTTGGAATTAATCTTGCTGTTTTCCATTTGATTGAGAATTTTCTTCCATATGTGGTCATTTGTTGACTTTTTGTGCTATGCCTTGCCAAATCTTTGTGAAATTCTCAAATCTTATTGTATGACCATGAAATTTCATATGTGATAACTAGACATCTCAAGCTTTGCATTGGTGTTAATCTCATTCATTTCTCTTCTGTTTTCAAATTGATATGATTTTTTGAAGTTGACCCATGCTTGTTGACTTTCACCATGCTTACTTGAACTTGGTTTGACTTCATGATTTCATTGACTGCCTTCCTCTCATCCAAATGCCATGAAATTTGACATGTATACCATGTTAGATGTTAGGATTGAGTGTGATTTATTTCATGATTTTTGAAAATGTTTGAGTTGACTTTTGAATGAAGTCTTTGCTGTTGACTTTTGTATGCTTCTCTTGCCATGCTTTGCATCCTTTGCATATGAAATGACCATGATGCATGATATAATTTGAATCCAATTGAGAATGCTTCTTGACATGTTTGAACTTGACTTTGGTTGACTTTTCTTGCTGCCTTGCCTTTTTCTTTCATCTTTGACCCTAGGCTAGTCCTAGTGGTCTTCTGAGCTTATGTTGAGTTCATTTGTTTCAGGTTGAGCACCAATGCCCAAGACCTTTCAATTTGATTGAGTTGGTTTGTTTATCATGTGCTAACATTTGTTTTGTAGGTGACTCATACTTGAGTCTTTGTGCCTTGCACAATTGGTCCCTCTGTGTGACTATTGGTTCATTTCTTTTGGTTTTGACTGTTGACTTGTTTACTAATGAGTTTGACTTTTGCAGGTGCTTTAGTTGCCTAAGTTCTTTGAACTTGCTTGCTTGCTTTGCTTTTAGCATTTGCTTTGAGGTATAATTACTTCTTCTTCATGTAGTCTGGAGACCCGGTCTGTTATTTGACCGGGCAAACTGTCTGAAGTCCTCCTTAAGAGGCAATGCCTGTGTTTGTTTATATTTGTCCTAAGCAGGAAAAGTCCTTCAAGTAAGGCAATTGGTGGAAGGTAGGGATAAGCAATCTATCCCCCACTATTCAGTGTGTCCTCTCTTTGCTCCCATTACCTGGTTGAAGCAATGAGATAAATACCCAAGATCTAATCGAGTCAATAATGTGGAGAGAGTTCCTACTTTCTGAACTCCCACACTTTCTTTGATGCTCTCTCTGATCTGAGATAGAAGCAATGAGGCACACCCCTCATCTCCTTTTCATCTGCTTCACCTGAGCCCCTCAATGGCCAGGTTAAGAGCGACCTTTACCCATTACAGTGGACTTTTAAAGTCAAACCCTCTTGTGTGAGCCCCCATTGTTTGGCTATAGAGTGTGCTGTTTGATATTCATTGATTGATTGATTGCTTCATATGCACTTGCTTGCTTGTATGCTATGCATTTATCATCATCATCAATTGCCATTAATGCATGATCATCTCATTTTTTTGTGATGCTATCATTGTTGTTTGCCCATTGAGGACAATTGTAAGTCCATTGCTTTGGCATTTGCTCCTGTGATATGGAAGGATAGAGTGTAAGACCTCATTGGTCACTCATATCTTCTGTTTATCTGTGTGTATGTGAGGATACAGTTATAAGTCCCTGTAAGTTGGCATCTGTTATCCTGTGATCATAATTTGATCTGTTTGATTTGTATGTGAGGTTGCAGTTATAAGTCCCTGTAAGTTGGCATTTGCATTCCTGTGATCATATTGTTGCTTTTGTTCTTGTATGTGAGGATCCATTGTAAGTCCCTGTGATGTGGCATTGGATTTCCTGTGAGCATACTGTGGAGTTAACCTAAGTCCAGATAGATTGGCAGTTGACTTCCATATTTTCATCTTTGTTTTTCTTTTGAGGAGATTGGTGTAAGTCCATTGAGTGGCATCTGATATCCTGTTCTGTTTTAGGAGACTGGTGTAAATCCATCTATTGGTATCCGGTATCCGCTTTTATTTCTTTGCCTGTGGAGATTAGTGTAAGTCCATTGAGTGGCTTCTGATATCCCGTTTTGTTTTAGGAGATTGGTATAAGACCATTGATTGGCATCCGATATCCGCCTTTGCTTTGTTTGTTTGTTATTATTAATTGCTATTCCAAAGGACACACTTGAATCATCTGCTATATGATTTCAAGAAGTGAACCTTCTAAGAAGTTTTACTATCCATCCTTCATCCATTCATCATTCATTATGTCCTAGAACCTTTTCACACTTTATCTTTCAAACTTGACATAAGTGTTGTGCAAACATCTTCATGTTTTCTAACTAAAAACCTGGACTCAAGTCCTTGACTTTTTTCAAACTCCATTTCATAATACTTATTTGAATTGATCTTAATCATACTTTGACTCCATTTTCATAATCATAATCAGTAACTTCACTCATTCACTTGTTTTGGCTTTGTCCATTAATCTTTTCATACATGAGCTATAGGTTTGATTTATCTTAGTGGTTGATGTTAATCTCACCTTCTGTCTTTAGTGATTGAATTGTAAGTCTTCCTCGCCTATTATAGGGTTAACCCCTCCCTGGCCAGTTGAAGCTGTTCTCACATGGTGGACGTTGTTGTTTGTATAAGGTTGAGTTTTCTCCCGTGGATAACGTAAGACCTAGGGTTTGTGTTTAAAATTGAACCTAACCCACTTTTGGAAATCTTTTAGCCGAACTACGGCGTTCTGATCCTTACCTTTGATGGAAGGTACGTAGGCAACGGGTTCATCCGTTCGAACCCAATACCCAATAATAAAATTGTATATTCTTTTCTCATCATCCCAATCATGTTTGCACAATCTTTATGTCATAACAAATAATAATTTAGCATAACAAGTGTGAAAAGGGCTCCCTAGGAGTACCTAGGACGTAGTGGGTGCCTAACACCTTCCCATTGCGTAATTTACCCCTTACCCAGAATCTCTGATCTTTTTATTAGTTTTCTACGTGTAAAACTTCTTAGGCTTTTGTTCGCTTTTTAGCCAATCCTTTGGATAAATAAAAGTGCGGTGGCGACTCGAAATTTTCATGTATCTCTTAGCTTATGATTTAATCGATAGATCATATAGCGACGAATACACCGCTACAGAAAAGTGGCGACTCTGCTGGGGATCACCAGAATCCTGGTTGTATTGCCTACTTTTCACCCTTGTTGTGCTATATTATTATTCTTTATCTGACATATTTTTGTACAATTTGGGATGACTGTATTGATTGTAATGTGTGAATTGCTTGATATACATTTGCTGTTTGCTTTGGTGATCTGTGAGATGAGTTCTATACCCGAACTCGAGTGCTCTCTAGGATAGGAGAATGGCATAGTCTTGTCGACTGGTGTGGAGTAGTCCTTAGCCAGTTGACTTGCGAGTCCATTCACTTGGTGGAGGTCATGTTGAACTAATAATGTCACACAAGTTATTTGTGGTTAGGCATTATTCTTTCAATCATGTTCCGCAGAAGCCAAGGACCTTAGTTTACCAAACCCATCTTGGCCTATTTTTAGGACCGTAGTGCGGAGGTCGTTCAGATGTCAGTTCTGATACGATTGTTACGCGATACTACACTCATAAGAGTTTCTCTTGAGAATATTCTTGGAATACGAGTATTCGTTCCTCCGATAATATTCGAAAGATGGAACGATGATTATGGGAACCTCTGATAGAACATGTCTGGCAGGTTTAAACCCTAGTACACTCCCTTTGGGTGGTTCTTAACCGAGACTCCATGCTCGTGACTCTCAACAAACCCGTGATTCGTGGTTGAGTCGTTCAAACATTGTTAATATCAATGGATCCCGGATCAGGTGTAAAACCTAAAATCCATCAAAGCGGCTGGTTGATATTAGGAATGTTTGAACCGGTTCATGTACCGTTAATATCAATGGAACTTGGGTGTCGATAAGGTGAAAACCTAAATCCACCAAAATGGATGATTGATATTAGGGATACATAGAGCTTTCCCACGACCTTTGTTTGGTGTGCTTTGCTTGATCCTTGAGTGTGTTTGTTGCATTCATGCATTCACGCATTCATCCGCATTCATGTCATCAAAAGAGAAAATTTTCAAGGAACTTAAAGGGTTATTTGCAAAATTTTCAGACATGGAAAGACCGAAAAGGCATACAAAGAAGTACAGCTTTAAGCAGCCTGATGTAAAAGAGTTAAGGAATCTGACATCGTATGTATTAGATCCCTTGGGTTTCAAAGCTCGCTATGGGAAGCTTCTGCCGTTGCTGACTACTCAAGTGGATGAGGGATTGATGAGCACTCTTGCTCAGTTCTATGATCCGCTCTATCATTGCTTCTTATTTCCGGACTTCCAGTTGTTGCCGACTTTGGAAGAATACTCTCACCTTATTGGGATTCCTATTCTGGATCAAGTGCCGTTCAGTGGCTTAGAGAGTATTCCATCTGCTCGAGAGATTTCCAGTCTGTTGCACATAGATGAAGATCTGATTAGAGCTAATCTGACTACCAAAGGCGGAATTCAGGGTTTTCCTTCCGAGTTCCTCATTGCCCAAGCTACCTTTTATGGGAAGGCCATGAGTGAGGATGCCTTTGAGGCTCTATTTGTGTTGCTCATCTATGGATTGGTGCTGTTTCCCAACTTCGACAAGTTCGTCGACATGAACGCCATTAGGATCTTTTCAGTTCTTAATCCGGTTCCGACCTTGTTGGGTGATGCATATGTCTCCATGCATCTGAGGAATATGAAGAATGGAGGAGTCATTGTCTGCTGTTTACCCCTGCTGTACAAGTGGTTTATTTCGCACTTGCCGCAGACAGTTGCTTTCAAGGAGAACAAGGGATGTCTACGGTGGTCTCAGAGACTCATGTCTCTCACCAATGATGATATCACCTGGTATGATCGCGTGTATGATACCGTCCAGATCATTAATTCTTGTGGTGAATTCCCCAATGTGCCTCTTCTTGGTACATGTGGTGGGATTACCTACAACCCTACGCTTGCACGTCGTCAGCTTGGGTTCCCCCTAAAGGATAAACCCCATAACATTCTGTTAGAAGGTGTATTCTTTCAGGAGGGTAAAGATCCCCAAGGCCTGAAAGCCAGATTTGTCCGCGCTTGGCGCAATATTCGCATAAAGAGTAGGAATGAATTGGGTCCAAAGAACTGCATTGCTTTGGAGCCCTACACCTCTTGGGTCAGACAGAGGGCTGCTACCTACCTGATGCCATATGATCATCCGAGACCTACACTGTTGGATGTGGCTGGGCCTTCAACCCTCCCTACCCAACGTGTAGAGGAGTTGAGAGAAGAAGACCTTTCGCGTGCCTGGATCCGCGAGAGAGAGGAATTGCTGCAGCAGCTCAAGGAGAAGGATGCTATGATTGAATTTCTCGAGCACCGAGTGATCGACGATCCGAACGACACTTGGACTTCTCTGCTTCCTCAGTCTTCCAAATTCTGGAAAAGGAAGTATGATCAACTTGCAAAGGAGAAAGCTGATATGGAGGCCGCCTATGAGAGAGAGATCAAGAAGTTGTACACTTCTCGTCTTCCAGCATCCCGAGCTAATAGGGATCCATAGGATGTTATTTACCTTTTCTCTTTGTAATATTTAAAAGAATGCTGTACTTCTTTGTCTTAATATTTTGAATGAAATATTTTCCATGAGCAATCAAAATGTTTAAATATTCAAAATATTGCAAATGAATACCCTAAGGGTTCCTTGAAAATCAAAGCATTTGCACAAGCATTTCATGCATCATTCCTGCATAAACAGGTACCCATTTTTCTGGTCTTCCGGTTCTAACATCTGCTCTTCATTTATTTTGAAGACAAGCTGACTCACCGGTATTATACGAGAGTCAACTCTGCAAGGATCATGGAGCAATTGGAACAAGAGAACCAGAGTTTGAGAGATGAAGTCGCCAGACTTGGCGCTCTGATGGAGCAACTTCTTGCTGCCCAGAATCAGCCTGCTCCTCAACAGCCAGCAACTCCCGTTCAGCGGACGGTTATATCTGAAGTGGCTACTTCATCGGTGCCTGTCAGTGCCCAGCAGCCAAATGCCATGCCTCCCGGTTTTCCTTGGGGGATGCCTCCTGGCTTCATGCCTGATCTGCCAGCTCCAACATTTGCTCAAATGCCGGCATCTAGCCCGGTCCCTATTCCTGTTCCTCCTGTCGTGCATACCATGCCTAGGGTAGACGACACCATTTATCACTCTGAAGCGTCTGAGGGCTCAGATGTTCATGAGAAAATGGATGCAATGAACGATCAATTCCTTGAGCTGAGAAAGGAATTGAGAACTCTTAGAGGCAAAGATCTCTTCGGCAAGTCAGCAGCCGAACTTTGTCTAGTTCCCGGTGTGAAAATACCAGTTAAATTCAAGGTCCCAGACTTTGAAAAGTATAAAGGGAACACTTGTCCTTTGGCACACTTGGTCATGTATGCCAGAAAGATGTCCACGCAGACAGACAACGATCAACTCTTGATCCACTACTTTCAAGACAGTTTGTCTGGTGCTGCTCTCCGTTGGTACATGAGCCTGGACAGCGTCAACATCCGCTCTTTCAATGATCTTGGCGAAGCTTTCGTCAAGCAATATAAATACAACGTTGACATGGCGCCTGACAGAGATCAACTCAGGTCTATGTCACAAAAGGACAAAGAGACGTTCAAGGAGTACGCCCAGAGATGGCGTGAGCTGGCAGCTCAAATCACTCCACCATTAGAAGAGAAAGAGATGACCAAGATCTTTCTGAAGACTCTTGGGTCATTTTATTATGAGAGAATGGTGGCCAGCGCTCCCTCTGATTTCACCGAGATGGTGAACATGGGGATGCGTCTTGAAGAAGGTGTCCGTGAAGGACGGTTAGCTAAAGATGATAGTTCTTCCTCTAAGCGGTATGGAGCGTTTAAGAGGAAAGAAGGTGAAGCGCATGCTGTGCAGTCTCAGCCCAAACATCGAAGACCCTCTGTTCAGAGGAAGCCTGCACATCATTCCAGACATCAGCATCAGGTGGCTAGTGTGGCACCTGTATTCAAGGATAATGCTCAACAGTATCAGCATCAGCAGCAATATCCACAACCGCAATATCAACAGCAACAGCAGCGTCCACAGCAACAGGCTTACCAGCCTCGTGGAAGTACAACCAATCAAGCAAATGTGAACTATGATAGGAAGAAGGTCAGCTTCGACCCTATTCCGATGACATATACAGAGCTTTATCCCTCCTTGTTGGAGAGGAAGTTGGTTTCTCCCAGGGATCCTCCTGCTATTCCTGCCAACCCGCAATGGTGGTACAAACCAGACCAGCATTGTGTCTACCATTCCGGTGCTCCGGGCCACAACGTTGAGAACTGTTTCCCGCTGAAGAATAAGGTTCAAGACCTTATGAGAAGCGGAATTCTGAGTTTTGAAGACTCCAACCCGAATGTCACCAGGAACCCATTGCCTTCGCATGGGAAGTCTGTGAATATGATCCAGGAAGACCTTGGGAAGTACAAGGTGAAGTATGTCAGTCATATCCGGCAGTCATTGGTTGGATTACATAAGATGCTGTGTCAGCACAGCTATTTGAAGCATAACCATGACCAGTGCCGCGTCTGTTCTGTTAACCGCTTGGGTTGTGACCAGGTTCGCAAGGAATTCAAATGATGTTGAATGAAGGTACCATTGAGATTCTCCAGAATCGCAATGTTGATACAGTTGAGCCCGAAGTGAGTGTCATCTCCCCGGTGTTCAAATTGCCAGAGCCCGTTGTTATTCGGTACAATAGCAACAAGCCTAAGGCTTCACCTTCTTTGATTATCAAACCAGCCGGCCCTGTGCCGTATTCATCTGATAAAGCCGTACCTTTCCGGTACAATCCTGTTGCTGTCCAGGATGGGGTTGAGGTTCCTTTGCCTTCAACTTCTGTGACCACTATCGCTGATGTTAGTGGGTTGACCCGCAGTGGTCGTGTATTTTCTGCGCCTGCTAAAGCTCCTGCTGTTTCTTCTGAATCTGTTGAGCGTCCTGTAGGGAATGCTGTGAATGTTCAGAATCCGGCACTTGATGTTGCCAAACCCTCCTCGTCTGTACAAAAGACTCCTGTTTCTTCAGTTGGCCCGAGTGGCATTGTTGATGAAGAATCTGATGAGATGCTGAGGCTCATCAGAAAGAGTGAGTACAATATTGTAGACCAGCTTCTACACACGCCCTCCAAGATTTCCATTCTTTCTCTATTGCTGAATTCAGAGCCCCATAGGGAGTCTCTGCAGAAAGTCTTGGACCTGGCATATGTCGATCACGACGTCACCCTGGAACAATTTGATAGCATTGTTGCAAACATTACCGCTTGCAACACTCTGAGCTTTTGTGACGCTGATCTCCCTGAGGAGGGAAGAGACCACAACATGGCTTTACATATCTATGAATTGCAAATCTGATGCAATGTCCAATGTACTGGTGGACACTGGATCGTCCTTAATGTATTGCCAAAATCCACACTCTCACGATTGTCATATCAAGGTCCTCCTATGAGGCAGAGTGGGGTTGTTGTTAAAGCTTTTGATGGGTCGCGCAAGACCGTGATTGGGGAAGTTGATCTCCCAATCAAGATTGGACCAAGTGATTTCCAGATCACTTTTCAAGTAATGGATATTCACCCATCATACAGCTGTCTCTTGGGCAGACCATGGATTCACGAGGCTGGCGCCGTGACATCCACCCTACACCAAAAGCTGAAGTTTGTGAAAAACAAGAAATTGGTTGTAGTAGGGGGAGAAAAGGCTCTCCTGGTCAGTAATCTGTCTTCTTTCTCGTACATTGATGCAGAGGATGAAGTTGGAACTCAGTTCCAAGCTTTATCTATTGATAAACCAATCGAGAAGAAGTCTCCTTCATTCACTTCCTACCGTGATGCTAAGCTGGCCATTGAATGTGGTGCAGTTGCTGGATTAGGGAAAGTGCTTGAACTTGAAGATAACCGATCCCGGGCTGGCATTGGCTATGGTTCTGGGGCATGCAATGAGCAAGGTCTGTTCACCAGTGGAGGATTCATCCATGCTGATCAACCTGCAGAAGAGGAAGCTGCTGCTATCATTGAAGAAGAAGATGCAGAAGACTTGAACAATTTTGTTATTCCTGGTGGTGTCTGCCACAATTGGGTCGCTGTGGATGTTCCTACAGTTATCCATAGATCAGAGTAATTGTTCATTTTGTTTAAAACCCTTCTCCCATGCCAAAAGGAGAAGTGATGACATTGTTGGCAAAGCATATATACAATGATATTTTCATTCAATTTTTGCATTGTCAAAACATTTGTTTTTCCTTTGTTTTCACTTTTTGCTTTTCTTTATGAAATCAGTGATCACAAAAAACCATAAAAACAAAAATAAAAGCTGTAAAAGCAACATTTTTCATCTGCATAATGATTTGCTTGTTTAAATTCTGAGTTTTTCTTAACCAAAATCATTATGCAGGTTGATCCTAAAACCCATTGAACATAATGATCCAACGCCATCTCCCAATTTTGAATTCCCTGTATTTGAGGCAGAAGAAGATGACGTTGAAGAGATTCCTGATGAGATCACCCGTCTCCTTGAGCACGAAGAGAAGATCATTCAGCCGCATCTCGAAGACTTGGAAACAGTCAACTTGGGATCTGAAGATTGTGAGCGCCTGGTGAAGATTGGGGCACTTCTTGAAGGGTCTGTTAAGGAAGATTTGATCAGCTTGCTACGAGAATATTCAGATATCTTTGCTTGGTCCTATGAAGACATGCCGGGTTTAGATACAGATATTGTGCAACATTTCCTGCCTTTGAAGCCTGAGTGCGTGCCTGTGAAGCAGAAGCTCAGAAGAACTCATCCAGATATGGCAGTGAAGATCAAAGAGGAAGTTCAGAAGCAAATTGATGCGGGGTTTCTGGTGACTTCGACATATCCTCAATGGGTGGCCAATATTGTGCCTGTTCCTAAGAAGGACGGAAAAGTCCGTATGTGCGTTGATTACAGAGATTTGAATAAAGCTAGCCCAAAAGATGATTTTCCTCTACCACACATTGACATGTTGGTAGACAATACAGCTAAATTCAAAGTCTTTTCCTTTATGGACGGATTTTCCGGATATAATCAAATCAAGATGGCACCAGAGGATATGGAGAAGACAACATTCATCACACCTTGGGGAACATTCTGTTATCGAGTGATGCCCTTCGGTTTGAAGAACGCCGGAGCCACGTATCAACGAGCTATGACTACCTTGTTTCATGATATGATGCACAAGGAGATAGAAGTCTATGTTGATGATATGATTGCTAAGTCCCGAACGGAAGTTGAGCATATTGAGCATTTGTTGAAGCTTTTTCAGCGTTTGAGGAAATTCCAGCTTCGTCTGAATCCGAACAAATGTACTTTTGGAGTCCGTTCCGGCAAGTTGTTGGGTTTTGTGGTAAGTGAAAGAGGTATTGAGGTTGATCCTGCAAAGGTCAAAGCAATACAAGAGATGCCCGCACCCAAAACTGAGAAGCAAGTCCGAGGTTTTCTTGGCCGCTTGAACTACATTTCCAGATTTATATCCCACATGACTGCCACATGTGCGCCGATATTCAAGCTCCTCCGGAAAGATCAGTCTCATGATTGGACCGAGGATTGCCAGAAAGCTTTCGACAGTATCAAAGATTATCTGTCCGAACCTCCGATTTTGTCTCCGCCTGTGGAAGGAAGACCTCTGATTATGTACTTAACAGTTCTTGAAGACTCGATGGGTTGTGTACTCGGTCAACAAGATGAATCAGGGAAGAAGGAGTTTGCTATCTACTACCTCAGTAAGAAGTTTACTGATTGTGAGTCTCGGTACTCTATGCTTGAGAAGACGTGCTGTGCTTTAGCTTGGGCAGCTAAGCGTTTGCGCCAGTACATGATTAATCATACAACTTGGTTGATATCCAGAATGGATCCAATTAAGTATATCTTCGAGAAGCCTGCTTTAACTGGGAGGATTGCCCGTTGGCAGATGCTGTTGTCTGAGTATGATATTGAGTATCGAGCTCAGAAAGCTATCAAAGGTAGTATCTTGGCTGACCATCTAGCGCACCAGCCAATTGAAGATCATCAGTCTGTTCAGTATGACTTCCCTGACGAGGAAATTCTGTATTTGAAGATGAAAGATTGCGATGAGCCTACACTTGATGAAGGTCCAGAACCTGGTTCCAGATGGACGATGGTGTTTGATGGCGCTGTTAATCAATATGGAAATGGAATTGGGGCAGTAATTGTTAATCCCCAGGGATCGCACATTCCATTTACAGCAAGGCTAACTTCAAATGCACGAATAATATGGCGGAGTATGAAGCCTGTATTATGGGACTTGAAGAATGCATTGACTTAAGAATCAAGTATCTTGATGTCTATGGTGATTCAGCTTTGGTTGTCAATCAGATCAAAGGTGAATGGGAGACAAATCAACCAGGTCTCATCCCATACAGAGATTATGCAAGGAGAATTTCAACTTTCTTCACAGAAGTTGAATTTTATCATATTCCTCGAGAGGATAATCGGATGGCAGATGCCCTTGCAACGCTTGCTTCCATGATTGTTGTCAGATGGTGGAATGATGTTCCCAACATTACTGTGATGCGCTTGGACAGACCCGCTCACATATTTGCAATTGAAGAAGTGAAAGATGACAAGCCTTGGTATTTTGATATCAAGAATTTCCTCCAGAACCAGGTCTACCCGCCTGGGGCATCTGTGAAAGATAGGAAAACTTTGAGAAGGTTGTCAGGCAGTTTCTACCTCAGTGGTGAAGTGCTGTACAAGAGAAATTTTGATATGGTTTTGCTCAGATGCGTGGATAGACACGAAGCAAACCTGTTGATGACTGAGGTCCATGAGGGTTCATTTGGTACTCATTCCAATGGACATGCCATGGCTAAGAAGATGTTGAGAGCAGGCTACTATTGGCTGACAATGGAGTCTGACTGTTGCAAGTATGTGAAGAAATGTCACAAGTGTCAAATTTATGCGGATAAGATTCATATTCCTCCGACACTCCTGAATGTGATTTCATCACCATGGCCTTTCTCTATGTGGGGAATCGACATGATCGGTATGATTGAGCCGAAAGCGTCCAACGGACATCGGTTTATTCTCGTAGCAATTGATTACTTCACCAAATGGGTTGAAGCCGCTTCGTACGCGAATGTAACCAGACAGGTGGTTGTGAAGTTTATCAAGAACCAGTTGATTTGCCGTTATGGTGTGCCAGAGAGGATCATTACTGATAATGGATCCAATCTGAACAACAAGATGATGGATGAGTTGTGCGCTGAATTCAAGATTGCACACCATAATTCCTCTCCTTACAGACCTAAGATGAATGGGGCTGTTGAAGCTGCTAACAAGAATATCAAGAGGATTATCCAGAAGATGACTGTCACGTACAAAGATTGGCATGAGATGCTGCCATTTGCTTTGCATGGATATCGTACGTCTGTACGCACTTCAACAGGGGCAACCCCTTTCTCTCTTGTTTATGGCATGGAAGCCGTTCTCCCAGTAGAGGTGGAGATCCCATCAATGCGAGTCTTGATGGAAGCCAAGTTGACTGATGCTGAATGGATTCAGAGTCGTTATGACCAACTGAATTTGATTGAAGAGAAGAGATTAACTGCCATGTGCCATGGTCAGTTGTATCAGCAGAGAATGAAGAAAGCATTCGACAAGAAGGTCAAGCCTCGTGTGTTCCGAGAAGGTGACCTTGTGCTCAAGAAAGTTTTGTCTTTCGCGCCCGATTCCAGGGGCAAGTGGACTCCAAACTACGAGGGTCCATATGTTGTTAAGAGAGCCTTTTCAGGCGGAGCTTTGATGCTTACAACAATGGATGGGGAGGATTTCACTCGTCCTGTGAATTCAGATGCAGTTAAGAGATACTTTGCCTAAAAAAAAAGTATATGCAAAAAAAAAAAAAAAAAGAATGAAAAAAAACAGAATAGCTCGCTAAGTTGAAAACCCGAAAGGGCGGCTTAGGCAAAAATGAGCGTCTCGGTGGAGAACCCGCAAGGGTAATCCAGGCAAAAATTAGAGACTTGAAAAAAGAGATATATTTGCATCCCGCTAGATTGAGTACCTCACTCTGGGGCAATCTAGGCAAAAATTAGGGATTTGGCAAGTAACTGCATCCTGACAAGACTTTCTGGTTCATCAGTCGTCATTTCGTCAGAAGATTCTCGATTCGTCGTCAACTGAAGCTTCGGATACATCGAGATTCAAATTGGTAGAGAAAGGATCATTATGTTCAATGTAGCCCTCTTCCAATATATATCACTGATTTCAAATTTGTACAGATCTATGGAGTCTTGCCATTTGCAGACTACCATTCTATCAAATCAATTTGAGCTTTTTATCCAATTATTTGCACTCTTATTTGTTTCAATTCAACAAATGTTTTGCATGTTTTAAATTGATAAAATGTCATTGTTTTAAACAAATCAAATTTTTCAAAATTTTTGTTTTAAACAAAGTGAACATTCACAAGATTGAAAGGATACTCAAGAATATCTCAGTGCTCTCCCGAGGGTGGCATGATTCCCAACAGGTAAGACATTTGTTCATATTCCTGATTTGGTGGTATCTTCTTTCTTCAGATCTTGGTTGGGGTTGTTCCTCAAACAGAGTTGTTGTTGGGGCTGTTCCCCAGTACAGTCGCAAGTAAGTGTTGTTGAAGACTTCGTTCTCTCCAACAGCAGTTCCCCTAGCATGGGTGTTTTCTTGAGAAGTTTCGGCGGTTGATGGTCTGTCATCTTGGTGCCCCGTCACTTTCTCCAGTGGGTCGTATACCCCAGACTTTATTTGTCTCCTCAGCACAGTCATGTATAACTGATTGATTGATACTCCCCTCGGAGTCGTGAGTAGAACTGTTATTAATATCCCCACCAGGGTTGCAAGTGGAGTTGTTACCTCTTTTCCCCATGCAGTGTGCCAGCAGGATTTGTCTATTTCCTCAGCACGGTTGTCTTTTGAAGACTCGGTAAGTCAGTGGTTTGATACCCGGTACTTTACCTTTTCCCCGGCGAAGTCGTCTGTGGAATTGTTGCTATCTCTCCATCAGAGTTATTCTCTTCAGCAGAGCAGGATTTATTTTCCTATTCAGTGGTTGTTTGGGCTGACATCCCAGTATTGCAACCATCTTTTCCTCAGCTTAGTCTGCAGAATGTTTGTTGTGGCAGTTTCGCCTGTTGAATACTCCTTCAATCCCCGATATGGTCGGATGATGGCTTTAGCCTCCAGTGAACGGATTGATTTCCTGACTGTTTGTGATCCCCAGTAGAGTGGCTTGTATTGCAGAATCTACTTGTTGTGATCAGTTTGCTGTATATTCTCCCCAAGTGGAGTGGTTCGTTGCAGAATCTACTTGTTTGATCTGTCCTCCCTCAGTGGTTTGTTCCCAAGAGAGTAGCCGACAGTTTTCCCCAGTAGAGTTGCTTATGCAGTAAGACTCTATTTGGATGGTTTCATTCTCCCTCAGTGGGTTGTCCCCCAGTGGAGTTATGTGGATTTGCTTCTACAGCAGTTTGTGCTTACGCACCCTTTGTTTCTCAGTTGACACTGGGATTCCCTGCAGATGTGCTTTGGGATTTCTCTTGTTCCCCTACAGATTTGTCTTGGTGGCTGTTTTGCCCGTTGTGACTTTCTGTACCTTGATTGGGTTGTTTCCCGATATCTCTGATTCTCTGCTTCTTCAGCAGTACTTGCAGATCTTTGCTTTACAGCACGTGGATCTCCGCAGATTGGCTCTCCAGCTGGTTTTTCCCCTGGAAGTATAATACCGGACGTTTGTTCCTGAACCTGTTTGTGTTAGATTTGTCTGTTTTGTCAGCATTCATCAAACATAAATCACGCATATTCATGCATATTCATAAACATTCAGATATTCATGTTGCATTTCTTGCCATATATCTTTTGTTTGTCGTGTCTCCTGCTATGGTGATATAGATCTCTTTACAGATCTCCCCAAGCAGATGTCGGGTGTTATAAATCTCTCCATATAGAGTCAACCCCATAAGCAGAAAATGTTGTCTTTCCTTCTGCAGTTCCCCACTGAGATATATCCTCGTGGATGACGGTTTCTTCCGTTTCCTCCCAACACATATATTGGGATGGATTTTCCTATTTGAGTTACATCCTCATTAGGACGTGTCTTGATTCAGTCTGTCTTTTCGGATCGTTCCCGAATTGGCTATTTGTCAGATATCTTGTGTTTCCCAGTGGGTTGTTCCCCAGCGGAATGTTTTTGGGCCTCTACCCAGTAACCGGTAGTTGTAAGTCCTATCTTTCCTGGCTTTCTTGACAGAATTTGTGGTTATACACCTTTTATTCTCCAGCCAGAGTTTTTGGTTTTCTACCTAATACCCGGTAGTTGTAAATCCTATTTTCCTGCTCTTCAGCAGTTTGTGGTTTGTTATAAACCCTATTTTGGTTTCCCGTGCGGATTTGTGATTTGTTCTATCCCCACGCGGAGTTGTTGGTCTTCTACCCCGTATTCGGTAGATGTAAACCCTAATTTTGTGGTTATCTTCATTCAGTATTTGATGATGATTTTCCTTTGCTTGTATAAGTTGCTCAGATCAGCACTTATATCCTCAGCAAGTCTTTTGTGGATAATTGCCGTATGCTAGCAATTTTATCCCCAGTGGGTCTTTTCACCGTATGCTAGTGATTTGTTCCCGGATCATTGATTGTTTATCAATGCATCCCCAGCTAGTCCCTGTCGATAATTGCCGGATGCTTGCAATTTATCCTCAGCAGTTCGCCTTTCATTTACCCTTTTGTTGGTAATGTCTGTTGCTCCTTTTGATTGGTTATCATTATATACCAATTTGGTATCCCGATGCCTTTCTGTTCGGTTGATTTATCCTTTTTTAACCCAGTAACCGGTTGTGGATAATCTTCCATGCGAGTATATTATTCACGGTCTGCCGGTAATGAATAATATATCTCATGCACTCTTCAGTCGAAGCCTTTTGTGTTTCCCCAGTCGAGTAAGATTCGTTATTTCCCTTTGTGGAGTCGAATATTTCTTTGTTGTTGGATAATTGCCGGATGCTTGCAATTTATCCTTTGAGTTGTCTTTCGTTTACCCGTATGCTTGGTATCGATTGTCTCTCTTTTTGGTTAGTCACCTATTATATACCCAGTAACCGGTATCTCTGGTGTCTTTTCCTTTCGAGTGTATTATTCACGGTCTGCCGGTAATGAATAATATATCTCATGCGCTCTTTAGTTGGAATCCTTTGTTGATTTTCCCCAACTGAGCAAGATTCGTATTCTTTGTAGAATCGAATAGCCATCCTTTAACCAGTTTGTGTTTCGGATGATGAGTGTTTTGGAAGTGAAAACCAATTCACGTTTTCGGTAGATCACCTATTATATACCCAGTAACCGGTATCTCTGGTGTTTCTTACCATGCGAGTTTATTATCTACGTTCTGACGGTAATAGATAATATATCTCATGCGAGTATCTTATCCACGGTCTGCCGGTAATGGATATTATATCTCATGCACTCTTTGGGTTTGTGTCCCCATTTGAGTAAGATTCGTTTTCCCGTTGTGGATTCGAATGCCCATCCTGTAAGTTGTTTTGCTTTTTCAAGCCCTCCTTTCGGATGATGAGTGTTTTGGAAGTGAAAACCAATTCACGTCTTCGGATTTTATCCTATAAACAACCCAGTAACCGGTTCAGGATAATTTTCCTTTCGAGTATATTATTCACGGTCTGCCGGTAATGAATAATATGTCTCATCTGAGTATTCTATCCACGTTCTGACGGTAATGGATATTATATCTCGTTCACTCTTGAGTCAATCTTTTGATTGTTTTCCCCTCAGAGTAAGATTCATTTTCCTTGTGGAATTGAATGTCCATCCTAAACAAGTTTGCTTTTCTAGCTCTCTTCAGGATGATGAGTGTTTTGGAAGTGAAATCCAATTCACGCTTTGGTCGGTCACCTATTATATACCCAGTAACCGGTATCCTTGGTGTTCCCTCCTTTCTGCTCCCTATTATGACCTCGGTCCCCCTGTGGAGTCAGATTTTCCTGAGTTTGTTACCCGTATGCCTGGTAACATCTCATTTCTTTGTTGCTTCCCCAGTGGAGTTTTTTTTGCTTCTCCTCAGGAGTCAGCTTGTGTCTCTCCAATGGATTTATTTTCCTTTGGAATTCTTTCCCAGTGTGAGTCCTTCACTCCCCAGTGAGTTCTCCTGTCTGTTTTCTGTTTTCCAATCAGAGTCGTGTCTTGTTCACGTTGTGTCAGTTTTATCTTCCCCAGTTTGGAGTCGTATTTTGTACACATCTCTTTCTTTTATTATCCCCATAGAGTCTTGTTAGAGTCTCTGTTCCTGGTGAGTGTATTACTCCGATGGATCGTCTTTTCTTCTGTGTGAATTATATTCCCCACAGAATTTGTGTCTTTTGCATACATACATCTGCATCATGAGGTCTCTTAGGGACCAAAATTTGTCTCATTACTGTTATTTAAGCCCATTCTACCGCGTCGAGATGAAGATTTCTAAACTTCACTTCTCCGGCTAGAATGACCTTAAATAGGGGCATCTGTAAGACCCCAATTTTGGGCCCTAAGATCCCTCATGGCCCATATCATTCATATCATAACCTCAAGGATCATTGCATGCCTTTGTCCCCTCCTAGTGGGTAGATTGCCTTGTGGTTTGTTTCTTGATCACCAAGCATACTTTGCATTTGTATATCTTTGCTTTCATATGTTTATCATTCAAAAAGTACAAAAATATTGTCTGTCTAACCTTGTTGCTTGCAGTTGAAGCAATCATCAGCAATTAGGTCAAAGTCAGTCATTGATCAGTCAAAGCAATGGATGGTGGCCATTCTTGGAATTTGGGCATCATGATCAATAATCAAAGGTTCATACATCTTGAGACATCATTTGAAAACAAGTTCTCAAGGAATTAGGGTTTGGAAATCATCAGAAGAAGTTCAATCAGTCCAAAACCCTAGAAAAGTCAACAGACAGTCAAACTTGGTCAACTGTGGATTTAATCAAGGATTTGATGGATAGAATTGATTGAAGGAGTTCATTCATGCTTGTATAAGCCTCATCTATCATGTTCAACCTCATCATGGAAGAAAATCAAGCCAATCAGAAAATTTTCCAGAAATAGAAAGTGGACCTGTAATTTCAACTGCCAAAAATGGAAACTTCTTGATCTTAAACTTACATCATGATACAAGCTTCAAATGAATTTTTGCCCAACATGAAAGTTGAAGATCTTGTCTTCCCATTTTCAAAAAGTCCAAGAACATCAAAATCCCATGTGTGGTTGTCAAGATATGATCAAATCATTTTCACCAATTTTTGAACTTCAACAAGCCATATCTCTCAAACCATAAGGCCAAATTTGGTGGGGTTTTTTCCTACAAACCACATTTTTCATCCTCTTTCCAAAAATATAAATTTCATGACCTAAAACCTTACCATTCAAAATGGCATTTTTGGACCTTTTGCATTTAAATTCAAAGTTTGACCCAAGTTTGACTTTTTGCTTCTTTGACTTTTTCTTGATTTGGTCAATTGGGAAATGTTCCATATATCATTTGTGATTTGTTCCAAGCCATAAACCATCATCATACCATCCTTTTATCATCATTTTGAATCAAAATTCAAAGTTGGCAAAAGGTGCAAAAGGAAGTACATAAACAAAACACACACTGCAGTTTTTGTACAACCAAAACAGCAAAATTGCAGTCTGTTTGCAGCTTGTAGCAGGCCCAAAACCATGCCAAATTCACACCTCCACTATACACTTGACCAAATTAGCAAATGTGTAATTGCTTCTTTTGACCTAAGCAAGCTTAGGATTGGTTTAGTATTGTTAAGCAGTGGTATATAAGTGGATTTTCTGCACAAACAGCCCTAGTGTTCACAGCCTCCACAGACCAAAAACCCTCATTCTCTCTTCTTGCATTTTTGCAAGTGGCTTTTTTCTGCATAAACCCTTGAAAACCCTCGAATAACCTGTTTCCTCCATCATCCAAACATCATTTAGAGCACCTCTGAACCCCCATTCATCGCCTGTACAGCTCTTGCTTATTCTGTTTTTCTCAAAGCTTCAACAATGGTGAAAGAAGATTTCAAGAACTCCAAGCTTTGCTGAGCTAAAGGGCCTCACGAATTAATCATTCTAGCACATTCTCTTCATCTGCTGGCACTCATAATCACCAAAACAACACTGTTTCATCCATTTCTTCAAACCAAGTAAGTTCTCGAATCACTTTCCTCTCCATGCCATGATATGCTTAGGGTAGATAGATGTATGCTGAACATGTTACAACTTAAATCATGCTAAGTGATCAATTATATGGAGAGAAATCTGGTTTTCCTTTTTTATGTCCAATAGCATTTTCCATCGATTTGGTGTGATCATGACGAATTAGAGGAAAAGGATACCATATCTATATTATGTGATGTTTGATGTTGCTATTTGTATGCTTGACTGTTGTTTCTGAGATTTTTGTTCATAGTTGATTCTTGAACATGATGATGAATGCTGCTGTTTTGCTTTTTTTTTTAGTTTGCCAAGAAATCCTCATGAAATAGGTTTGTGTGTTAGTGTCATGATGCTACATAAGTGCTAATGCTATTGTCATTGTGTGTTGTTTTGATGATGATGAAACATGAACTGGATGTATACTGTGCTGTTTTTGATCAACCATAAAATTTGCTTGAAATTCCATGATGTTGTTGTTTCCAAAACCATAGAACCCTGCTGTTCATGAGCTTTACATGTTTTAATTTCCAGAAATTTGAATTTCATGTTTTGGTTGGTATTGATTGATGCTCCTGTACCAATGTCCTGCTATACCATGTTGCTATTACCCTGCTGCAGTATTTGAAAACTTTAGAAACATGTTTGGAAAATCCATTTTGATTGTGCTGTATGCTGTTGATTGCCTGTTGCTACACACTGTCAATGCTGTGCTGCTAACCATGCTATTGAACCTCAAACTGTCCAATATTTTTTTTCATGCTGTGGCCTTTTATTGTTGTTTATGCTGTTGGTCATTGCTTTTGTAATAAACATGTGCTGCCATGATTGATTTGTGATGCTGTTGGTTGACTGTTGTTCATGAGGATGAAGTCGATTGATGAATACCATGCTGCTACACCCTGCTAGCTAAAACCTGCTGTTGTTATTTAAACCACAAACCATGACTAGAAACTCCCATGATTATGTTGTTTGCTGTTAGCTAGGCTTGCTAAAATGATAAATGATCATTACCATTGCTGTCTGCTTGATGCTGTTATGATAAGTACATGATGATGAATGCATTGTGCTGCTGTTGTTAGTATATGCTGTTGGTCTTTTTTTGCTTGGCTTGATTTTAATGTTGTTGTTTTTTGAACACGATGCCATGCTGTTATGTGCTGCTGTTTTGATTACATGATAATGAATGCTGTTCTTGATTAAGCCTGCTGCAGTGTTTGAAACTTTAGGCACATGCTCAGCAAAATCCATGTGAAATATATATTGTATGCTGTTACCATTGAAATGTTGAATGATGATGATTACATGATGATGATAAACATGAATGTGCTGCCATACTGTGCTATGCTGCTGTTTTGCTATTTTCTAAGCTGACTAGAAAATCCACATGATTGATGTTTGGTTGTGTTAGTCGTGGATGCTTGGCTTATGTATTGTTACATGTTGCTGCTAATTTCTTGTTGTTTCTGGTTGATTGATCAGACTGATTGCTATGCCCTGCTGTTGTATGCTTGGTTGGATTATATTGCCTGGTGTTGTCTAGCTACAATGATGGTTGTTGCTGTTGTTTTTTTTTAAAACCAAAGGACCATGCTGTGCTGTTGTGTAATGTCGTTCAAATTTGTTTTGATGTTGAGGAGCTTGCTTGAAATGCCATGTATACTGCCATTGCTGAACCTTGCTGTTGACCTGCTTGCTGCATGAACCACTGATGCCGTGCTTTTGATTGGTGTTTGTTTCGAATGTTATTCATTAAAATGATGAACCATGCTGCTAAACCATGCTGATAAACCCTGTTACTTTTTCCCAGAAGTCCAGCTCATGTAGGTTGTTTTGTTGTTTGCCATGAGCATCATGAATGTTTGTTGCCATATAGTTTCCATATTGTTGTTTGATTTCGACATAATGATGAAGTAGGATGGTGAAATCCCATGCTGTTTCGAAACCTTGCCCTGCACCAGAATTTCCATTTGTTGTGTTTGTTTTGTTGTGGTTTGATGCTGCTTGCTTGATGCTTATTGTTGAATAAGTTCATGATGATGAACAATGCTGTTGCTTACTTGCTGTTCGAATGATGATGAGCCATTGCTGCTGTTTGTTTTTGCTGTTTGAATGATGATGAAGTTTGAACATGTTGCCTTGCTAATTGCCAAAAACCTAGTTGCATGAAAATATGAAGCTTGAATCCCCATTGGCCCGGTCACTATTCTATTGGCTGGGAGCCAATCAGAATATTTCTTTTGCCCTACCAAAACACTGCGTTTTGGATAAGTGAGGGGTTATTCACAATTGCCATTGGTTGACTTTGCTTTGACCCCTTTGCCATGCCATTTTGTTCATCTTGCTTCATTATTTCACTCAACTTAAACAATTCTTTTTCAATTCATTTTTCATCAAAAAATCTTGAAATTTTTTCCACATGTTCACAAGAATGTCCTTTATTTTATGGTGAATTTTAATTAATTTTTCATTGGCTGGATTTTAATTGATAAATATTTTCTTGACATGTATGCCAAAATAATACCTTGTGCCATTCCTTTTGTGAAATTCTCATGTCATATCCAATGCCTTTGAAATTTTTTGTGGTAATACTAGACACATTGACCTTCATTTCCATGTAAAGTTTGTGGATTTCTCATTTGTGGTTTGATAGATATGAATTTTTGAAATAGGGTGTGACAATTTGTGTCACACCAATGATTTGCAAATGTATGATTTTTGTTCACATGCTTCCCCTTATCCAAATCACTTGAAATTTTGCATGAACCATCCCTTGTATGTCTAATTGATGTATGAATTTTCTTGGAATTAATCATGCTGTTTTCCATTTAATTGTGAATTTTCTTCCATACTTGGTCATTTGTTGACTTATTGTGCTATGCCTTGCCAAATCCTTTGTGAAATTCTCAAATCTTATTGTATGATCATGAAATTTCATATGTGATAATTAGACATCTCAAGCTTTGCATTGGTGTTAATCTCACTCATTTCTCTTCTGTTTTCAAATTGATATGATTTTTTGAAGTTGACCCATGCTTGTTGACTTTCACCATGCTTGCTTGAACTTGGTTTGACTTCATGAATTTCATTGACTGCCTTCCTCTCATCCAAATGCCATGAAATTTGACATGTATACCATGTTAGATGTTAGGATTGAGTGTGATTTATTTCATAATTTTGGGTTTGTTTGAGTTGACTTTTGGATGAAGTCTTTTCTGTTGACTTTTGCATGCTTCCTTTGCTATGCTTTGCATTTTTACATATGAAATGACCTTGATGCATGATATAAGTTTGAATCCAATTGTGTTTACCTTCCTACATGATTGAATTTGACTTTGATTGAACATTGCTTGCTGCCTTGGCCTTTTTCTTTCATTTTGACCCTAGGCTAGTCCTAGTGGTCTTCTGAGCTTACAATTGAGCTGTTTGTTTCAGGTTGAGCATCAATGCCCCAAGACCTTTCAATTTGATTGAGTTGGTTTGTTTATCATGTGCTAACAATTTGTTTTGTAGATGACTCATACTTGAGTCTTTGTGCCTTGCACAATTGGTCCCTCTGTGTGACTATTGGTTCATTTCCTTTTGGTTTTGACTGTTGACTTGTTTACTAATGAGTTTGACTTTTTCAGGTGCTTTAGTTGCCTAAGTTCTTTGAACTTGATTGCTTGCTTTGCTTTTTAGCATTTGCTTTGAGGTATAATTACTTCTTCTTCATGTAGTCTGGAGACCCGGTCTGTTATTTGACCGGGCAAACTGTCTGAAGTCCTCCTTAAGAGGCAATGCCTGTGTTTGTTTAATTTGTCCTAAGCAGGAAAAGTCCTTCAAGTAAGGCAATTGGTGGAAGGTAGGGATAAGCAATCTATCCCCCACTATTCAGTGTGTCCTCTCTTTGCTCCCAGTACCTGGTTGAAGCAATGAGATAAATACCCAAGATCTAATCGAGTCAATAATGTGGAGAGAGTTCCTACTTTCTGAACTCCCACACTTTCTTTGATGCTCTCTCTTATCTGAGATTGAAGCAATGAGGCACACCCCTCATCTCCTATTCATCTGCTTCACCTGAGTCCCTCAATGGCCAGGTTAAGAGCGACCTTTATCCATTACAGTGGACTTTTAAAGTCAAACCCTCTTGTGTGAGCCCCATTGTTTGGCTATAGAGTGTGCTGTTTGCTATTCATTGATTGATTGATTGCTTCATATGCATTTGTTTGCCTGTATGCTATGCATATCATCATCATCAATTGCCATTAATGCATGATCATCTCATCTGTTTTGTGATGCTATCATTGTTGTTTGCCCGTTGAGGACAATTGTAAGTCCATTGCTTTTGGCATTTGCTCCTGTGATATGGAAGGATAGAGTGTAGGACCTCATTGGTCACTCATATCTTCGGTTTATCTGTTTGTATGTGAGGATACAGTTATAAGTCCCTGTAAGTTGGCATCTGTTATCCTGTGATCATAATTTGATCTGTTGATTTGTATGTGAGGTTGCAGTTATAAGTCCCTGTAAGTTGGCATTTGCATACCTGTGATCATATTGATGCTTTTGTTCTTGTATGTGAGGATCCATTGTAAGTCCCAGTAATGTGGCATTGGATTTCCTGTGAGCATACTGTGGAGTTAACCTAAGTCCAGATAAATTGGCAGTTGACTTCCATATTTCATCTTTGTTCTTTTCTTTTGAGGAGATCGGTGTAAGTCCATTGAGTGGCATCTGATATCCTGTTCTGTTTTAGGAGACTGGTGTAAATCCATCTGTTGGTATCCGGTATCCGCTTTTATTTCTTTGCCTGTGGAGATTAGTGTAAGACCATTGAGTGGCTTCTGATATCCCGTTTTGTTTTAGGAGATTGGTATAAGACCATTGATTGGCATCCGATATCCGCCTTTGCTTTGTTTGTTTGTTATTATTAATCGCTATTCCAAAGGACACACTTGAATCATCTGCTATATGATTTCAAGAAGTGAACCTTCTAAGAAGTTTTACTATCCATCCTTCATCCATTCATCATTCATTACGTCTTAGAACCTTTTCATACTTTATCTTTCAAACTTGACATAAGTGTTGTGCAAACATCTTCATGTTTTCTAACTAAAAACCTGGACTCAAGTCCTTGACTTTTTTCAAATTCCACTTTCATAATACTTCTTTTGAATCAATCTTAATCATACTTTGACTTCATTTTCATAATCACAATCAATTAACCTCACTCATTCACTTGTTTTGGCTTTGTCCATTAATCTTTTCATACGTGAGCTATAGGTTTGATTTATCTTAGTGGTTGATGTTAATCTCACCTTCTGTCTTTAGTGATTGAATTGTAAGTCTTCCTCGCCTATTATAGGGTTAACCCCTCCCTGGCCAGTTGAAGCCGTTTCTCACATGGTGGACGTTGTTGTCTGTATAAGGTTGAGTTTTCTCCCGTGGATAACGTAAGACCTAGGGTTTGTGTTTAAAATTGAACCTAACCCACTTTTGGAAATCTTTTAGCCGAACTACGGCGTTCTGATCCTTACCTTTGATGGAAGGTACGTAGGCAACGGGTTCATCCGTTCGAACCCAATACCCAATAATAATAAAATTGTATACTCTTTTTCACCATCCCAATCATGTTTGCACAATCTTTTGTCATAATAATAATAATTTAGCATAACAAGTGTGAAAAGGGCTCCCTAGGAGTACCTAGGACGTAGTGGGTGCCTAACACCTTCCCATTGCGTAATTTACCCCTTACCCAGAATCTCTGATCTTTTTATTAGTTTTCTACGTGTAAAACTTCTTAGGCTTTTGTTCGCTTTTTAGCCAGTCCTTTGGATAAATAAAGTGCGGTGGCGACTCGAAATTTTTCATGTATCTCATAGCTTATGATTTAATCGATAGATCATATAGCGACGAATACACCGCTACAGAGGCCAACACATTATTTGTCATTTTTTCAATTTAAAAATACTAAAATAATGCATTTAAATTAAATATGGTTTGTCAAATTCCTAAACCTCATCAAAACACCGAAGAAACGGCCATGAGATTTATCTTAGGTCAAACAAGGTCAAATGACCTTAGAAACAAATTTCAGAATTTTAAAGACTTAAAAGTATTTTTAAACAATTAAAATAAACACAAATCAATTAAATCATGAAAAAATATTAATAATGATCCAAAAAATAATTTTAATTCAAAATATGAAAGAGGAATTTATTTAATTTTTTTTTGGTGAAACTCTGATATTTTTTGGATCAATATTAAAATTAATATGAATAATGAAAATTAAATGAATTAAAACAAAAATAAAAAATAAAAAAAAACGTGAGCCACTTGATCTCCCTCATTAATTGAGGTGGTAGATCAAGTGGACACAAACGTGCATTCCATGATGGAACCTAGTCAGCGCGCCACACGCGTGGTAATCAAAACCAACGCCTAAGATTAAAACAATCTGAATGGATCCTGTGGCTGGGAGACGTGCCAACACACCGCCGGAGCCAGAGCTCCGGTTTCTTCTCCGATGGACCTCACCGAACTGGTCCACCCTCAACCATCACCAAAACAAAAAAAGAGGACATGATCTGAAAGAAAGAATGGCGTAGAACACGAATCTGTCCTCAATTTCAACTAACTCCAAATATATAAAAATATATGAGGAGTTGAATTTTGAGGTGTGACAAATGAGTTGCTTCGATTTGACCTCAAAGCAACTCAATCTCATTGCCTATATTGGTAGGACTTTAGACAACTAAAGATCCAAGAGAATTGATGAGAATTGAGTGAGAATCGAAGAGATGAAGTTTTCTAAAATTTATCTTCAATGCTATGCAGAACTTGATGTTGGTTACTTCAAACTTGATATGATCATACTTGAGAAGCTTGTAGGAGAGGTTGACAATGGTACAAAGCTTTGGATCTCAGAGTTCTTGAATCTCCAAACAATGAGATTCAAACTGGATTTTCAAGTTGAAAATTATCAGGTTTTCCTTTGAAATGTGAGGGTTTCAATTGGGGGGCAAAGTTGTCGCGCAAGGTGTGTTTGAATTGAGCTCCAAGGGCTGTATTTATAGCAATTGGGATGGATATTTGCACACTTGAAAAATTGCTAAATTTGGACATTTCATGCACAAGCTTGCATGGGCGTGTACAGGCCCATGACGCAATCCAATTTGATCCATGTACAATCATTTTGAAGTTCAAATGAGGCTTGGATGTCAAGGCAGTGTGAAATGTGATTTTTGGCCTTTGATTTCTTCCAATCATGCAGCTCTGTTAAAGCCATGCGCAGACCTATCAAATCTCAACCAAAATGCATGAACTGGGGTTCTTTGGAAAGATTAGATCAAGGGGAACAATTTTTATGTTGAACACTTTTCCATTTGGAGCTTGGATCATGGTGAATATTGAGGTGGAAGTTTGGAAATTTCAACATGTTAAAATTTTTTCTAAGTGTCAAGTATATCTCAATATTCCACCTTGCTTAACTTTTTATGTGAGCTTCAAATGAGAAAAGTGTATTCATAAAAGTTGTATATATTTCAAAGACCTTCAAAGTGGTCACCAATTTCATGTCATTTGGATTTATAATGATAGAGTTATGCATTTTTGACGTTTGGAAAAATCACTTGTTCAATGGTATAGGTCAAAAAGGACCTAAATGTATCCTCATATCGAATGCTCATAAAAGTTGAATTAGCTCTCACTCCAAACATAAATGTTGAAGTAGACATCTTGAATTTGATTGTGAAACTTGGAAATATTATCTCATAAAAATTGAAGAAGTTATGGCCTTGGGAAGTTGATTTTCAAATTAGGATTTAGACAAAATGACTATAATGTTTCAACATAGAAAATGCTTTTCCAAGCAAAACTAGCTCTAGGTCTAAACGTGAAAGTTTTTTGGAATGTCATTTATAGTAACTTTTCTCTTGGAATCATTTTCATATGGTGAAATTTGTAGGAGCGAGGGTCTAGGGAGACCCAATTTTGATCATATGAATTCATCTGGCCAACCACCATCAACCAACTTGCTAATCTTCAATTCTCTTGACTTTTTAGGCTCATGGTATATCATATATGCATAAGATGATGAATTTATGAAGTGTCCCTTGAGAAATTTTATCAATTGGTGAGATAGCTTGTTGGAGAAGTTACTCAAGATACCCAGTCATATTAGGGTTTCCAAGGCAAATCACCTTCAAACTCTTGAAGAATACTTGATCAATATAAACATGTAGAGATCAATGGGACTCATATATGATGCTTTGATACATTTTGGATCAATCTTTGATTGTGCTCTTAGCCATGAGGGTCTTAAACCCTAGATGTGAACTTGATAGATCAAGGAGGATCATGCCCCTACCTATAAAAAGTTAGGCACATAGAAAGACATATTTTTGGTATTTTGGTTAGTAAAATGATAATATACAAGTATGATACAATCACATGGTACTTGGTGATCTCTCCCAAAACAAACCCAATGAAAGGGGGGTAAGGAGGATGCCAAAGTGTGATCCCAATGCTAATGCATATGATGAAATTGCATGAGGGACCTTAGGGTCAAAATTGGGGTCTTACATCGTTCTCTTTCTTTCTGGAAAACCCACTGCCATACTTCTTGCTAGATGAAACCTCCTCTTTAGACGACCATCCCTCTCAGACACCTTCTTCTAACCTCATCCCCATATTTACCATTTCGGTAAAATCACTGGGGGCGCTGGCAATCATGCGCTCATAGTAAAATGAGCTCAGGGTCTTGAGAAAAATCTTGGTCATCTCCTTTTCTTCCAAAGGAGGGGTAATATGAGCGACAATCTCTCTCCATCGCTGAGCATACTCTTTAAACGCTTCCTTATCCTTCTGAGACAATGATCTCAACTGGTCCCTATCCGACGCCATATCCACATTATATTTTGTACTGCTTCACGAAAGCCTCACCTAAATCGTTGAATGTGCGGATACTTGCACTATCCAAACCCATGTACCACCATATAGCAGCACCAGTCAGACTATCTTGAAAATAATGAATCAGTAACTGATCATTATCAATTTGCATCGACAAGTTTCTAGCATACATGACAGATGAATGGGTGGACAAGTATTCCCCTTATACTTTTAAAAGTCAGGGACTTTGAACTTCATCAGGATGTTGACATTAGGAACCAAGCAAAGTTCCGCAACACTCTTATCGAACAAATCTTTTCCCTCAGGGTCTTCAACTCCTTTCGCAGCTCAAGGAATTGGTCTTTCATTTCGTCCATCTTTCATATATATCGGACCCTCAAACGGCTCAGAATGATAGATGGTGTCCTCAACACGGGGTGTAAAGTGTGAACAACCGGTGGTGGAATAGACATAACCGGGCTAGATGTCGGC
>NW_026113237.1:0-33591 GCF_024323335.1 Lathyrus oleraceus | reverse complement strand
TTATTCAATCTCACTATTTTGACGAAAGATCAAAATTAAAACGACTAAAAATGAATAAAAGTCGGGCAAAAATTTGCTCGAAAATTAAATCGGATGCATGAAAATGATCAATGCAAAATATACTTATTGAAAAAATACAGCGTTTCTTCAAATTCTGAAATAAGTTTGCATCGGTTTTGTTTGTTTTTTATATTTGTGGCTTTTTTAAAAGGCTTTAAAAGGCCCACAGCGGGTCAAAACGCAACTGAAACAGCTGCTGAAAATCCAACGAGCACACCAGGTTAAACTACATGAACCGTAGAAAGGTAACGGTAAAGAGGTACGTGGAAAGATCCTTTTATTTCTTTTTCTTTCCCTCATTTATTTTGTACCGTTGGAGAGGAGTGTGGAATGAGAGGACCACTTGTCAGCCATGTACCACTCACAAGAAGATAAGATTGCCACGTGGCACCTGGCAATTAGATTGAAAGATATATTTTTAATATTTTCTGATTTTCTATTTAACTATTTATTTAAATTTCTATTTTATGATTGGATATTAGAAATGAGTATGGATTGCTAACATGGGCCTTTGATTAATTTGAATCAACGATTCAGATTGAATCAAAGAAGCACACAAAGAAACCACTCTTTTTTAATAAATTAAAATGCCTATAATGTTGTTTTTATATGATTTAATCGTTTTAAATAATTTAAATCAATTGAATCAAATAAAACTCACATCTTTTTAAATAATCATGATAAAATTAAAATAATAACATGGAAAATTTTTTTATTCAATCTCACTATTTTGACGAAAGATCAAAATTAAAACGACTAAAAATGAATAAAAGTCGGGCAAAAATTTGCTCGAAAAATTAAATCGGATACATGAAAATGATCAATGCAAAATATACTTATTGAAAAAATACAGCGTTTCTTCAAATTCTGAAATAAGTTTGCACCGGTTAAAAGGCTCAGGCGGGTCAAAACGCAACTGAAATAGCTGCTGAAAAATACCACAAGCACACCAGGTTAAACTACATGAACCGTAGAAAGGTAACGTGTGAAAGAGGTAACGTGGAAAGATCCTTTTATTTCTTTTTCTTTCCCTCATTTTATTTTGTACCGTTGGAGAGGAGTGTGGAATGAGAGGATCACTTGTCAGCCATGTACCACTCACAAGAAGATAAGATTGCCACGTGGCACCTGGCAATTAGATTGAAAGATATATTTTTAATATTTTCTGATTTCTATTTAACTATTTATTTAAATTTCTATTTTATGATTGGATATTAGAAATGAGTATGGATTGCTAACATGGGCCTTTGATTAATTTGAATCAACGATTCAGATTGAATCAAAGAAGCACACAAAGAAACACATCTTTTTTTAATAAATTAAAATGCCTATAATGTTGTTCTTATATGATTTAATCGTTTTAAAATAATTTAAATCAATTGAATCAAATAAAACTCACATCTTTTTAAATAATCATGATAAAATTAAAATAATAACATGGAAAATTTTATTTATTCAATCTCACTATTTTGACGAAAGATCAAAATTAAAACGACTAAAAATGAATAAAAGTCGGGCAAAAATTTGCTCGAAAAATTAAATCGGATGCATGAAAATGATCAATGCAAAATATACTTATTGAAAAAATACAGCGTTTCTTCAAATTCTGAAATAAGTTTGCATCGGTTAAAAGGCCCAAGCGGGTCAAAACGCAACTGAAACAGCTGCTGAAAAATACAACGAGCACACCAGGTTAAACTACATGAACCGTAGAAAGAAAGGTAACGTGTAAAGAGGTAAGTGGAAAGATCCTTTTATTTCTTTTTCTTCCCTCATTTTATTTTGTACCGTTGGAGAGGAGTGTGGAATGAGAGGATCACTTGTCAGCCATGTACCACTCACAAGAAGATAAGATTGCCACGTGGCACCTGGCAATTAGATTGAAAGATATATTTTTAATATTTTCTGATTTTCTATTTAACTATTTATTTAAATTTCTATTTTATGATTGGATATTAGAAATGAGTATGGATTGCTAACATGGGCCTTTGATTAATTTGAATCAACGATTCAGATTGAATCAAAGAAGCACACAAAGAAAACACATCTTTTTTTAATAAATTAAATGCCTATAATGTTGTTCTTATATGATTTAATCGTTTTAAAATAATTTAAATCAATTGAATCAAATAAAACTCACTTTTTTAAATAATCATGATAAAATTAAAATAATAACATGGAAAATTTTATTTATTCAATCTCACTATTTTGACGAAAGATCAAAATTAAAACGACTAAAAAGAATAAAAGTCGGGCAAAAATTTGCTCGAAAAATTAAATCGGATACATGAAAATGATCAATGCAAAATATACTTATTGAAAAAATACAGCGTTTCTTCAAATTCTGAAATAAGTTTGCACCGGTTAAAAGGCTCAAGCGGGTCAAAACGCAACTGAAACAGCTGCTGAAATACAACAAACACACCAAGCACACCAGGTTAAACTACATGAACCGTAGAAAGGTAACGTGGAAAGAGGTAAGGTGGAAAGATCCTTTTATTTTTTTTTCTTTCCCTCATTTTATTTTGTACCGTTGAGAGGAGTGTGGAATGAGAGGACACTTGTCAGCCATGTACCACTCACAAGAAGATAAGATTGCCACGTGGCACCTGGCAATTAGATTGAAAGATATATTTTTTAATATTTTCTGATTTTCTATTTAACTATTTATTTAAATTTCTATTTTATGATTGGATATTAGAAATGAGTATGGATTGCTAACATGGGCCTTTGATTAATTTGAATCAACGATTCAGATTGAATCAAAGAAGCACACAAAGAAACACATCTTTTTTTAATAAATTAAAATGCCTATAATTTTGTTTTTATATGATTTAATCGTTTTAAAATAATTTAAATCAATTGAATCAAATAAAACTCACAACTTTTTAAATAATCATGATAAAATTAAAATAATAACATGGAAAATTTTATTTATTCAATCTCACTATTTTGACGAAAGATCAAAATTAAAACGACTAAAAATGAACAAAAGTCGGGTAAAAATTTGTTCGAAAAATTAAATCGGATGCATGAAAATGATCAATGCAAAATATACTTATTGAAAAAATACAGCGTTTCTTCAAATTCTGAAATAAGTTTGCATCGGTTAAAAGCCCAGGCGGGTCAAAACGCAACTGAAACAGCTGCTGAAAAATACAACGAGCACACCAGGTTAAACTACATGAACCGTAGAAAGGTAACGTGTAAAGAGGTAACGTGGAAAGATCCTTTTATTTCTTTTTCTTTCCCTCATTTTATTTTGTACCGTTGGAGAGGAGTGTGGAATGAGAGGATTACTTGCCAGCCATGTACCACTCACAAGAAGATAAGATTGCCACGTGGCACCTGGCAATTAGATTGAAAGATATATTTTTTAATATTTTCTGATTTTCTATTTAACTATTTATTTAAATTTCTATTTTATGATTGGATATTAGAAATGAGTATGGATTGCTAACATGGGCCTTTGATTAATTTGAATCAACGATTCAGATTGAATCAAAGAAGCACACAAAGAAACACATCTTTTTTTAATAAATTAAAATGCCTATAATGTTGTTTTTATATGATTTAATCGTTTTAAAATAATTTAAATCAATTGAATCAAATAAAACTCACATCTTTTTAAATAATCATGATAAAATTAAAATAATAACATGGAAAATTTTATTTATTCAATCTCACTATTTTGACGAAAGATCAAAATTAAAACGACTAAAAATGAATAAAAGTCGGGCAAAAATTTGCTCGAAAAATTAAATCGGATGCATGAAAATGATCAATGCAAAATATACTTATTGAAAAAATACAGCGTTTCTTCAAATTCTGAAATAAGTTTGCATCGGTTAAAAGGCCAGGCGGGTCAAAACGCAACTGAAACAGCTGCTGAAAAATACAACGAGCACACCAGGTTAAACTACATGAACCGTAGAAAGGTAACGTGTAAAGAGGTAACGTGGAAAGATCCTTTTATTTCTTTTTCTTTCCCTCATTTTATTTTGTACCGTTGGAGAGGAGTGTGGAATGAGAGGATCACTTGCCAGCCATGTACCACTCACAAGAAGATAAGATTGCCACGTGGCACCTGGCAATTAGATTGAAAGATATATTTTTAATATTTTCTGATTTTCTATTTAACTATTTATTTAATTTCTATTTTATGATTGGATATTAGAAATGAGTATGGATTGCTAACATGGGCCTTTGATTAATTTGAATCAACGATTCAGATTGAATCAAAGAAGCACACAAAGAAACACATCTTTTTTTAATAAATTAAAATGCCTATAATGTTGTTTTATATGATTTAATCGTTTTAAAATAATTTAAATCAATTGAATCAAATAAAACTCACATCTTTTTAAATAATCATGATAAAATTAAAATAATAACATGGAAAATTTTATTTATTCAATCTCACTATTTTGACGAAAGATCAAAATTAAAACGACTAAAAATGAATAAAAGTCGGGCAAAAATTTGCTCGAAAAATTAAATCGGATGCATGAAAATGATCAATGCAAAATATACTTATTGAAAAAATACAGCGTTTCTTCAAATTCTGAAATAAGTTTGCATCGGTTAAAAGGCCCAAGCGGGTCAAAACGCAACTGAAACAGCTGCTGAAAAATACAACGAGCACACCAGGTTAAACTACATGAACCGTAGAAAGGTAACGTGTAAAGAGGTAACGTGGAAAGATCCTTTTATTTCTTTTTCTTTCCCTCATTTTATTTTGTACCGTTGGAGAGGAGTGTGGAATGAGAGGACCACTTGTCAGCCATGTACCACTCACAAGAAGATAAGATTGCCACGTGGCACCTGGCAATTAGATTGAAAGATATATTTTTTAATATTTTCTGATTTTCTATTTAACTATTTATTTAAATTTCTATTTTATGATTGGATATTAGAAATGAGTATGGATTGCTAACATGGGCCTTTGATTAATTTGAATCAACGATTCAGATTGAATCAAAGAAGCACACAAAGAAACACATTTTTTTTTAATAAATTAAAATGCCTATAATGTTGTTTTTATATGATTTAATCGTTTTAAAATAATTTAAATCAATTGAATCAAATAAAACTCACATCTTTTTAAATAATCATGATAAAATTAAAATAATAACATGGAAAATTTTATTTATTCAATCTCACTATTTTGACGAAAGATCAAAATTAAAACGACTAAAAATGAATAAAAGTCGGGCAAAAATTTGCTCGAAAAATTAAATCGGATGCATGAAAATGATCAATGCAAAATATACTTATTGAAAAAATACAGCGTTTCTTCAAATTCTGAAATAAGTTTGCACCGGTTAAAAGGCTCAAGCGGGTCAAAACGCAACTGAAACAGCTGCTGAAAAATACCACGAGCACACCAGGTTAAACTACATGAACCGTAGAAAGGTAACGTGGAAAGAGGTAAGGTGGAAAGGTCCTTTTATTTTTTTTCTTTCCCTCATTTTATTTTGTACCGTTGGAGAGGAGTGTGGAATGAGAGGACCACTTGTCAGCCATGTACCACTCACAAGAAGATAAGATTGCCACGTGGCACCTGGCAATTAGATTGAAAGATATATTTTTTAATATTTTCTGATTTTCTATTTAACTATTTATTTAAATTTCTATTTTATGATTGGATATTAGAAATGAGTATGGATTGCTAACATGGGCCTTTGATTAATTTGAATCAACGATTCAGATTGAATCAAAGAAGCACACAAAGAAACACATCTTTTTTTAATAAATTAAAATGCCTATAATTTTGTTTTTATATGATTTAATCGTTTTAAAATAATTTAAATCAATTGAATCAAATAAAACTCACAACTTTTTAAATAATCATGATAAAATTAAAATAATAACATGGAAAATTTTATTTATTCAATCTCACTATTTTGACGAAAGATCAAAATTAAAACGACTAAAAATGAATAAAAGTCGGGTAAAAATTTGCTCGAAAAATTAAATCGGATGCATGAAAATGATCAATGCAAAATATACTTATTGAAAAAATACAGCGTTTCTTCAAATTCTGAAATAAGTTTGCATCGGTTAAAAGGCCCAGGCGGGTCAAAACGCAACTGAAACAGCTGCTGAAAAATACAACGAGCACACCAGGTTAAACTACATGAACCGTAGAAAGGTAACGTGTAAAGAGGTAACGTGGAAAGATCCTTTTATTTCTTTTTCTTTCCCTCATTTTATTTTGTACCGTTGGAGAGGAGTGTGGAATGAGAGGATTACTTGCCAGCCATGTACCACTCACAAGAAGATAAGATTGCCACGTGGCACCTGGCAATTAGATTGAAAGATATATTTTTAATATTTTCTGATTTTCTATTTAACTATTTATTTAAATTTCTATTTTATGATTGGATATTAGAAATGAGTATGGATTGCTAACATGGGCCTTTGATTAATTTGAATCAACGATTCAGATTGAATCAAAGAAGCACACAAAGAAACACATCTTTTTTTAATAAATTAAAATGCCTATAATGTTGTTTTTATATGATTTAATCGTTTTAAAATAATTTAAATCAATTGAATCAAATAAAACTCACATCTTTTTAAATAATCATGATAAAATTAAAATAATAACATGGAAAATTTTATTTATTCAATCTCACTATTTTGACGAAAGATCAAAATTAAAACGACTAAAAATGAATAAAAGTCGGGCAAAAATTTGCTCGAAAAATTAAATCGGATGCATGAAAATGATCAATGCAAAATATACTTATTGAAAAAATACAGCGTTTCTTCAAATTCTGAAATAAGTTTGCATCGGTTAAAAGGCCCAAGCGGGTCAAAACGCAACTGAAACAGCTGCTGAAAAATACAACGAGCACACCAGGTTAAACTACATGAACCGTAGAAAGGTAACGTGTAAAGAGGTAACGTGGAAAGATCCTTTTATTTCTTTTTCTTTCCCTCATTTTATTTTGTACCGTTGGAGAGGAGTGTGGAATGAGAGGACCACTTGTCAGCCATGTACCACTCACAAGAAGATAAGATTGCCACGTGGCACCTGGCAATTAGATTGAAAGATATATTTTTTAATATTTTCTGATTTTCTATTTAACTATTTATTTAAATTTCTATTTTATGATTGGATATTAGAAATGAGTATGGATTGCTAACATGGGCCTTTGATTAATTTGAATCAACGATTCAGATTGAATCAAAGAAGCACACAAAGAAACACATCTTTTTTTAATAAATTAAAATGCCTATAATGTTGTTTTATATGATTTAATCGTTTTAAAATAATTTAAATCAATTGAATCAAATAAAACTCACATCTTTTTAAATAATCATGATAAAATTAAAATAATAACATGGAAAATTTTATTTATTCAATCTCACTATTTTGACGAAAGATCAAAATTAAAACGACTAAAAATGAATAAAAGTCGGGCAAAAATTTGCTCGAAAAATTAAATCGGATGCATGAAAATGATCAATGCAAAATATACTTATTGAAAAAATACAGCGTTTCTTCAAATTCTGAAATAAGTTTGCACCGGTTAAAAGGCTCAGGCGGGTCAAAACGCAACTGAAACAGCTGCTGAAAAATACCACGAGCACACCAGGTTAAACTACATGAACCGTAGAAAGGTAACGTGGAAAGAGGTAAGGTGGAAAGATCCTTTTATTTTTTTTTCTTTCCCTCTTTTATTTTGTACCGTTGGAGAGGAGTGTGGAATGAGAGGACCACTTGTCAGCCATGTACCACTCACAAGAAGATAAGATTGCCACGTGGCACCTGGCAATTAGATTGAAAGATATATTTTTAATATTTTCTGATTTTCTATTTAACTATTTATTTAAATTTCTATTTTATGATTGGATATTAGAAATGAGTATGGATTGCTAACATGGGCCTTTGATTAATTTGAATCAACGATTCAGATTGAATCAAAGAAGCACACAAAGAAACACATCTTTTTTTAATAAATTAAAATGCCTATAATGTTGTTTTTATATGATTTAATCGTTTTAAAATAATTTAAATCAATTGAATCAAATAAAACTCACATCTTTTTAAATAATCATGATAAAATTAAAATAATAACATGGAAAATTTTATTTATTCAATCTCACTATTTTGACGAAAGATCAAAATTAAAACGACTAAAAATGAATAAAAGTCGGGCAAAAATTTGCTCGAAAAATTAAATCGGATGCATGAAAATGATCAATGCAAAATATACTTATTGAAAAAATACAGCGTTTCTTCAAATTCTGAAATAAGTTTGCATCGGTTAAAAGGCCCAGGCGGGTCAAAACGCAACTGAAACAGCTGCTGAAAAATACAACGAGCACACCAGGTTAAACTACATGAACCGTAGAAAGGTAACGTGTAAAGAGGTAACGTGGAAAGATCCTTTTATTTCTTTTTCTTTCCCTCATTTTATTTTGTACCGTTGGAGAGGAGTGTGGAATGAGAGGATCACTTGCCAGCCATGTACCACTCACAAGAAGATAAGATTGCCACGTGGCACCTGGCAATTAGATTGAAAGATATATTTTTTAATATTTTCTGATTTTCTATTTAACTATTTATTTAAATTTCTATTTTATGATTGGATATTAGAAATGAGTATGGATTGCTAACATGGGCCTTTGATTAATTTGAATCAACGATTCAGATTGAATCAAAGAAGCACACAAAGAAACACATCTTTTTTTAATAAATTAAAATGCCTATAATGTTGTTTTTATATGATTTAATCGTTTTAAAATAATTTAAATCAATTGAATCAAATAAAACTCACATCTTTTTAAATAATCATGATAAAATTAAAATAATAACATGGAAAATTTTATTTATTCAATCTCACTATTTTGACGAAAGATCAAAATTAAAACGACTAAAAATGAATAAAAGTCGGGCAAAAATTTGCTCGAAAAATTAAATCGGATGCATGAAAATGATCAATGCAAAATATACTTATTGAAAAAATACAGCGTTTCTTCAAATTCTGAAATAAGTTTGCATCGGTTAAAAGGCTCAAGCGGGTCAAAACGCAACTGAAACAGCTGCTGAAAAATACACGAGCACACCAGGTTAAACTACATGAACCGTAGAAAGGTAACGTGGAAAGAGGTAAGGTGGAAAGATCCTTTTATTTTTTTTCTTTCCCTCATTTTATTTTGTACCGTTGGAGAGGAGTGTGGAATGAGAGGACCACTTGCCAGCCATGTACCACTCACAAGAAGATAAGATTGCCACGTGGCACCTGGCAATTAGATTGAAAGATATATTTTTTAATATTTTCTGATTTTCTATTTAACTATTTATTTAAATTTCTATTTTATGATTGGATATTAGAAATGAGTATGGATTGCTAACATGGGCCTTTGATTAATTTGAATCAACGATTCAGATTGAATCAAAGAAGCACACAAAGAAACACATCTTTTTTTAATAAATTAAAATGCCTATAATGTTGTTTTTATATGATTTAATCGTTTTAAAATAATTTAAATCAATTGAATCAAATAAAACTCACAACTTTTTAAATAATCATGATAAAATTAAAATAATAACATGGAAAATTTTATTTATTCAATCTCACTATTTTGACGAAAGATCAAAATTAAAACGACTAAAAATGAATAAAAGTCGGGCAAAAATTTGCTCGAAAAATTAAATCGGATGCATGAAAATGATCAATGCAAAATATACTTATTGAAAAAATACAGCGTTTCTTCAAATTCTGAAATAAGTTTGCACCGGTTAAAAGGCTCAGGCGGGTCAAAACGCAACTGAAACAGCTGCTGAAAAATACAACGAGCACACCAGGTTAAACTACATGAACCGTAGAAAGGTAACGTGGAAAGAGGTAACGTGGAAAGGTCCTTTTATTTCTTTTTCTTTCCCTCTTTTATTTTGTACCGTTGGAGAGGAGTGTGGAATGAGAGGACCACTTCTCAGCCATGTACCACTCACAAGAAGATAAGATTGCCACGTGGCACCTGGCAATTAGATTGAAAGATATATTTTTTAATATTTTCTGATTTTCTATTTAACTATTTATTTAAATTTCTATTTTATGATTGGATATTAGAAATGAGTATGGATTGCTAACATGGGCCTTTGATTAATTTGAATCAACGATTCAGATTGAATCAAAGAAGCACACAAAGAAACACATCTTTTTTTAATAAATTAAAATGCCTATAATGTTGTTTTTATATGATTTAATCGTTTTAAAATAATTTAAATCAATTGAATCAAATAAAACTCACATCTTTTTAAATAATCATGATAAAATTAAAATAATAACATGGAAAATTTTATTTATTCAATCTCACTATTTTGACGAAAGATCAAAATTAAAACGACTAAAAATGAATAAAAGTCGGGCAAAAATTTGCTCGAAAAATTAAATCGGATGCATGAAAATGATCAATGCAAAATATACTTATTGAAAAAATACAGCGTTTCTTCAAATTCTGAAATAAGTTTGCATCGGTTAAAAGGCCCAAGCGGGTCAAAACGCAACTGAAACAGCTGCTGAAAAATACAACGAGCACACCAGGTTAAACTACATGAACCGTAGAAAGGTAACGTGTAAAGAGGTAACGTGGAAAGATCCTTTTATTTCTTTTTCTTTCCCTCATTTTATTTTGTACCGTTGGAGAGGAGTGTGGAATGAGAGGATCACTTGCCAGCCATGTACCACTCACAAGAAGATAAGATTGCCACGTGGCACCTGGCAATTAGATTGAAAGATATATTTTTTAATATTTTCTGATTTTCTATTTAACTATTTATTTAAATTTCTATTTTATGATTGGATATTAGAAATGAGTATGGATTGCTAACATGGGCCTTTGATTAATTTGAATCAACGATTCAGATTGAATCAAAGAAGCACACAAAGAAACACATCTTTTTTTAATAAATTAAAATGCCTATAATGTTGTTTTTATATGATTTAATCGTTTTAAAATAATTTAAATCAATTGAATCAAATAAAACTCACATCTTTTTAAATAATCATGATAAAATTAAAATAATAACATGGAAAATTTTATTTATTCAATCTCACTATTTTGACGAAAGATCAAAATTAAAACGACTAAAAATGAATAAAAGTCGGGCAAAAATTTGCTCGAAAAATTAAATCGGATACATGAAAATGATCAATGCAAAATATACTTATTGAAAAAATACAGCGTTTCTTCAAATTCTGAAGTAAGTTTGCATCGGTTAAAAGGCTCAAGCGGATCAAAACGCAACTGAAACAGCTGCTGAAAAATACCACAAGCACACCAGGTTAAACTACATGAACCGTAGAAAGGTAACGTGGAAAGATCCTTTTATTTTTTTTTCTTTCCCTCATTTTATTTTGTACCGTTGGAGAGGAGTGTGGAATGAGAGGACCACTTGCCAGCCATGTACCACTCACAAGAAGATAAGATTGCCACGTGGCACCTGGCAATTAGATTGAAAGATATATTTTTTAATATTTTCTGATTTTCTATTTAACTATTTATTTAAATTTCTATTTTATGATTGGATATTAGAAATGAGTATGGATTGCTAACATGGGCCTTTGATTAATTTGAATCAACGATTCAGATTGAATCAAAGAAGCACACAAAGAAACACATCTTTTTTTAATAAATTAAAATGCCTATAATGTTGTTTTTATATGATTTAATCGTTTTAAAATAATTTAAATCAATTGAATCAAATAAAACTCACAACTTTTTAAATAATCATGATAAAATTAAAATAATAACATGGAAAATTTTATTTATTCAATCTCACTATTTTGACGAAAGATCAAAATTAAAACGACTAAAAATGAATAAAAGTCGGGCAAAAATTTGCTCGAAAAATTAAATCGGATGCATGAAAATGATCAATGCAAAATATACTTATTGAAAAAATACAGCGTTTCTTCAAATTCTGAAATAAGTTTGCACCGGTTAAAAGGCTCAGGCGGGTCAAAACGCAACTGAAACAGCTGCTGAAAAATACAACGAGCACACCAGGTTAAACTACATGAACCGTAGAAAGGTAACGTGGAAAGAGGTAACGTGGAAAGGTCCTTTTATTTCTTTTTCTTTCCCTCATTTTATTTTGTACCGTTGGAGAGGAGTGTGGAATGAGAGGACCACTTGTCAACCATGTACCACTCACAAGAAGATAAGATTGCCACGTGGCACCTGGCAATTAGATTGAAAGATATATTTTTTAATATTTTCTGATTTTCTATTTAACTATTTATTTAAATTTCTATTTTATGATTGGATATTAGAAATGAGTATGGATTGCTAACATGGGCCTTTGATTAATTTGAATCAACGATTCAGATTGAATCAAAGAAGCACACAAAGAAACACATCTTTTTTTAATAAATTAAAATGCCTATAATGTTGTTTTTATATGATTTAATCGTTTTAAAATAATTTAAATCAATTGAATCAAATAAAACTCACAACTTTTTAAATAATCATGATAAAATTAAAATAATAACATGGAAAATTTTATTTATTCAATCTCACTATTTTGACGAAAGATCAAAATTAAAACGACTAAAAATGAAAAAAGTCGGGCAAAAATTTGCTCGAAAAATTAAATCGGATGCATGAAAATGATCAATGCAAAATATACTTATTGAAAAAATACAGCGTTTCTTCAAATTCTGAAATAAGTTTGCATCGGTTAAAAGGCCCAGGCGGGTCAAAACGCAACTGAAACAGCTGCTGAAAAATACAACGAGCACACCAGGTTAAACTACATGAACCGTAGAAAGGTAACGTGGAAAGGTCCTTTTATTTCTTTTTCTTTCCCTCATTTTATTTTGTACCGTTGGAGAGGAGTGTGGAATGAGAGGACCACTTGCCAGCCATGTACCACTCACAAGAAGATAAGATTGCCACGTGGCACCTGGCAATTAGATTGAAAGATATATTTTTAATATTTTCTGATTTTCTATTTAACTATTTATTTAAATTTCTATTTTATGATTGGATATTAGAAATGAGTATGGATTGCTAACATGGGCCTTTGATTAATTTGAATCAACGATTCAGATTGAATCAAAGAAGCACACAAAGAAACACATCTTTTTTTAATAAATTAAAATGCCTATAATGTTGTTTTTATATGATTTAATCGTTTTAAAATAATTTAAATCAATTGAATCAAATAAAACTCACATCTTTTTAAATAATCATGATAAAATTAAAATAATAACATGGAAAATTTTATTTATTCAATCTCACTATTTTGACGAAAGATCAAAATTAAAACGACTAAAAATGAATAAAAGTCGGGCAAAAATTTGCTCGAAAAATTAAATCGGATGCATGAAAATGATCAATGCAAAATATACTTATTGAAAAAATACAGCGTTTCTTCAAATTCTGAAATAAGTTTGCATCGGTTAAAAGGCCCAAGCGGGTCAAAACGCAACTGAAACAGCTGCTGAAAAATACAACGAGCACACCAGGTTAAACTACATGAACCGTAGAAAGGTAACGTGTAAAGAGGTAACGTGGAAAGATCCTTTTATTTCTTTTTCTTTCCCTCATTTTATTTTGTACCGTTGGAGAGGAGTGTGGAATGAGAGGACCACTTGCCAGCCATGTACCACTCACAAGAAGATAAGATTGCCACGTGGCACCTGGCAATTAGATTGAAAGATATATTTTTTAATATTTTCTGATTTTCTATTTAACTATTTATTTAAATTTCTATTTTATGATTGGATATTAGAAATGAGTATGGATTGCTAACATGGGCCTTTGATTAATTTGAATCAACGATTCAGATTGAATCAAAGAAGCACACAAAGAAACACATCTTTTTTTAATAAATTAAAATGCCTATAATGTTGTTTTTATATGATTTAATCGTTTTAAAATAATTTAAATCAATTGAATCAAATAAAACTCACATCTTTTTAAATAATCATGATAAAATTAAAATAATAACATGGAAAATTTTATTTATTCAATCTCACTATTTTGACGAAAGATCAAAATTAAAACGACTAAAAATGAATAAAAGTCGGGCAAAAATTTGCTCGAAAAATTAAATCGGATGCATGAAAATGATCAATGCAAAATATACTTATTGAAAAAATACAGCGTTTCTTCAAATTCTGAAATAAGTTTGCACCGGTTAAAAGGCTCAAGCGGGTCAAAACGCAACTGAAACAGCTGCTGAAAAATACAACGAGCACACCAGGTTAAACTACATGAACCGTAGAAAGGTAACGTGGAAAGAGGTAAGGTGGAAAGATCCTTTTATTTCTTTTTCTTTCCCTCATTTTATTTTGTACCGTTGGAGAGGAGTGTGGAATGAGAGGACCACTTGTCAACCATGTACCACTCACAAGAAGATAAGATTGCCACGTGGCACCTGGCAATTAGATTGAAAGATATATTTTTTAATATTTTCTGATTTTCTATTTAACTATTTATTTAAATTTCTATTTTATGATTGGATATTAGAAATGAGTATGGATTGCTAACATGGGCCTTTGATTAATTTGAATCAACGATTCAGATTGAATCAAAGAAGCACACAAAGAAACACATCTTTTTTTAATAAATTAAAATGCCTATAATGTTGTTTTTATATGATTTAATCGTTTTAAAATAATTTAAATCAATTGAATCAAATAAAACTCACAACTTTTTAAATAATCATGATAAAATTAAAATAATAACATGGAAAATTTTATTTATTCAATCTCACTATTTTGACGAAAGATCAAAATTAAAACGACTAAAAATGAATAAAAGTCGGGTAAAAATTTGTTCGAAAAATTAAATCGGATGCATGAAAATGATCAATGCAAAATATACTTATTGAAAAAATACAGCGTTTCTTCAAATTCTGAAATAAGTTTGCATCGGTTAAAAGGCCCAGGCGGGTCAAAACGCAACTGAAACAGCTGCTGAAAAATACAACGAGCACACCAGGTTAAACTACATGAACCGTAGAAAGGTAACGTGTAAAGAGGTAACGTGGAAAGATCCTTTTATTTCTTTTTCTTTCCCTCATTTTATTTTGTACCGTTGGAGAGGAGTGTGGAATGAGAGGATTACTTGCCAGCCATGTACCACTCACAAGAAGATAAGATTGCCACGTGGCACCTGGCAATTAGATTGAAAGATATATTTTTAATATTTTCTGATTTTCTATTTAACTATTTATTTAAATTTCTATTTTATGATTGGATATTAGAAATGAGTATGGATTGCTAACATGGGCCTTTGATTAATTTGAATCAACGATTCAGATTGAATCAAAGAAGCACACAAAGAAACACATCTTTTTTTAATAAATTAAAATGCCTATAATGTTGTTTTTATATGATTTAATCGTTTTAAAATAATTTAAATCAATTGAATCAAATAAAACTCACATCTTTTTAAATAATCATGATAAAATTAAAATAATAACATGGAAAATTTTATTTATTCAATCTCACTATTTTGACGAAAGATCAAAATTAAAACGACTAAAAATGAATAAAAGTCGGGCAAAAATTTGCTCGAAAAATTAAATCGGATGCATGAAAATGATCAATGCAAAATATACTTATTGAAAAAATACAGCGTTTCTTCAAATTCTGAAATAAGTTTGCATCGGTTAAAAGGCCAAGCGGGTCAAAACGCAACTGAAACAGCTGCTGAAAAATACAACGAGCACACCAGGTTAAACTACATGAACCGTAGAAAGGTAACGTTGAAAGGTCCTTTTATTTCTTTTTCTTTCCCTCATTTTATTTTGTACCGTTGGAGAGGAGTGTGGAATGAGAGGACCACTTGCCAGCCATGTACCACTCACAAGAAGATAAGATTGCCACGTGGCACCTGGCAATTAGATTGAAAGATATATTTTTTAATATTTTCTGATTTTCTATTTAACTATTTATTTAAATTTCTATTTTATGATTGGATATTAGAAATGAGTATGGATTGCGAACATGGGCCTTTGATTAATTTGAATCAACGATTCAGATTGAATCAAAGAAGCACACAAAGAAACACATTTTTTTTTAATAAATTAAAATGCCTATAATGTTGTTTTTATATGATTTAATCGTTTTAAAATAATTTAAATCAATTGAATCAAATAAAACTCACATCTTTTTAAATAATCATGATAAAATTAAAATAATAACATGGAAAATTTTATTTATTCAATCTCACTATTTTGACGAAAGATCAAAATTAAAACGACTAAAAATGAATAAAAGTCGGGCAAAAATTTGCTCGAAAAATTAAATCGGATGCATGAAAATGATCAATGCAAAATATACTTATTGAAAAAATACAGCGTTTCTTCAAATTCTGAAATAAGTTTGCACCGGTTAAAAGGCTCAAGCGGGTCAAAACGCAACTGAAATAGCTGCTGAAAAATACCACGAGCACACCAGGTTAAACTACATGAACCGTAGAAAGGTAACGTGGAAAGAGGTAAGGTGGAAAGGTCCTTTTATTTCTTTTTCTTTCCCTCATTTTATTTTGTACCGTTGGAGAGGAGTGTGGAATGAGAGGACCACTTGCAAGCCATGTACCACTCACAAGAAGATAAGATTGCCACGTGGCACCTGGCAATTAGATTGAAAGATATATTTTTTAATATTTTCTGATTTTCTATTTAACTATTTATTTAAATTTCTATTTTATGATTGGATATTAGAAATGAGTATGGATTGCTAACATGGGCCTTTGATTAATTTGAATCAACGATTCAGATTGAATCAAAGAAACACACAAAGAAACACATCTTTTTTTAATAAATTAAAATGCCTATAATTTTGTTTTTATATGATTTAATCGTTTTAAAATAATTTAAATCAATTGAATCAAATAAAACTCACAACTTTTTAAATAATCATGATAAAATTAAAATAATAACATGGAAAATTTTATTTATTCAATCTCACTATTTTGACGAAAGATCAAAATTAAAACGACTAAAAATGAACAAAAGTCGGGTAAAAATTTGTTCGAAAAATTAAATCGGATGCATGAAAATGATCAATGCAAAATATACTTATTGAAAAAATACAGCGTTTCTTCAAATTCTGAAATAAGTTTGCATCGGTTAAAAGGCCCAGGCGGGTCAAAACGCAACTGAAACAGCTGCTGAAAAATACAACGAGCACACCAGGTTAAACTACATGAACCGTAGAAAGGTAACGTGTAAAGAGGTAACGTGGAAAGATCCTTTTATTTCTTTTTCTTTCCCTCATTTTATTTTGTACCGTTGGAGAGGAGTGTGGAATGAGAGGATTACTTGCCAGCCATGTACCACTCACAAGAAGATAAGATTGCCACGTGGCACCTGGCAATTAGATTGAAAGATATATTTTTTAATATTTTCTGATTTTCTATTTAACTATTTATTTAAATTTCTATTTTATGATTGGATATTAGAAATGAGTATGGATTGCTAACATGGGCCTTTGATTAATTTGAATCAACGATTCAGATTGAATCAAAGAAGCACACAAAGAAACACATCTTTTTTTAATAAATTAAAATGCCTATAATGTTGTTTTTATATGATTTAATCGTTTTAAAATAATTTAAATCAATTGAATCAAATAAAACTCACATCTTTTTAAATAATCATGATAAAATTAAAATAATAACATGGAAAATTTTATTTATTCAATCTCACTATTTTGACGAAAGATCAAAATTAAAACGACTAAAAATGAATAAAAGTCGGGCAAAAATTTGCTCGAAAAATTAAATCGGATGCATGAAAATGATCAATGCAAAATATACTTATTGAAAAAATACAGCGTTTCTTCAAATTCTGAAATAAGTTTGCATCGGTTAAAAGGCCCAAGCGGGTCAAAACGCAACTGAAACAGCTGCTGAAAAATACAACGAGCACACCAGGTTAAACTACATGAACCGTAGAAAGGTAACGTTGAAAGGTCCTTTTATTTCTTTTTCTTTCCCTCATTTTATTTTGTACCGTTGGAGAGGAGTGTGGAATGAGAGGACCACTTGCCAGCCATGTACCACTCACAAGAAGATAAGATTGCCACGTGGCACCTGGCAATTAGATTGAAAGATATATTTTTTAATATTTTCTGATTTTCTATTTAACTATTTATTTAAATTTCTATTTTATGATTGGATATTAGAAATGAGTATGGATTGCGAACATGGGCCTTTGATTAATTTGAATCAACGATTCAGATTGAATCAAAGAAGCACACAAAGAAACACATTTTTTTTTAATAAATTAAAATGCCTATAATGTTGTTTTTATATGATTTAATCGTTTTAAAATAATTTAAATCAATTGAATCAAATAAAACTCACATCTTTTTAAATAATCATGATAAAATTAAAATAATAACATGGAAAATTTTATTTATTCAATCTCACTATTTTGACGAAAGATCAAAATTAAAACGACTAAAAATGAATAAAAGTCGGGCAAAAATTTGCTCGAAAAATTAAATCGGATGCATGAAAATGATCAATGCAAAATATACTTATTGAAAAAATACAGCGTTTCTTCAAATTCTGAAATAAGTTTGCACCGGTTAAAAGGCTCAAGCGGGTCAAAACGCAACTGAAATAGCTGCTGAAAAATACCACGAGCACACCAGGTTAAACTACATGAACCGTAGAAAGGTAACGTGGAAAGAGGTAAGGTGGAAAGGTCCTTTTATTTCTTTTTCTTTCCCTCATTTTATTTTGTACCGTTGGAGAGGAGTGTGGAATGAGAGGACCACTTGCAAGCCATGTACCACTCACAAGAAGATAAGATTGCCACGTGGCACCTGGCAATTAGATTGAAAGATATATTTTTTAATATTTTCTGATTTTCTATTTAACTATTTATTTAAATTTCTATTTTATGATTGGATATTAGAAATGAGTATGGATTGCTAACATGGGCCTTTGATTAATTTGAATCAACGATTCAGATTGAATCAAAGAAACACACAAAGAAACACATCTTTTTTTAATAAATTAAAATGCCTATAATTTTGTTTTTATATGATTTAATCGTTTTAAAATAATTTAAATCAATTGAATCAAATAAAACTCACAACTTTTTAAATAATCATGATAAAATTAAAATAATAACATGGAAAATTTTATTTATTCAATCTCACTATTTTGACGAAAGATCAAAATTAAAACGACTAAAAATGAACAAAAGTCGGGTAAAAATTTGTTCGAAAAATTAAATCGGATGCATGAAAATGATCAATGCAAAATATACTTATTGAAAAAATACAGCGTTTCTTCAAATTCTGAAATAAGTTTGCATCGGTTAAAAGGCCCAGGCGGGTCAAAACGCAACTGAAACAGCTGCTGAAAAATACAACGAGCACACCAGGTTAAACTACATGAACCGTAGAAAGGTAACGTGTAAAGAGGTAACGTGGAAAGATCCTTTTATTTCTTTTTCTTTCCCTCATTTTATTTTGTACCGTTGGAGAGGAGTGTGGAATGAGAGGATTACTTGCCAGCCATGTACCACTCACAAGAAGATAAGATTGCCACGTGGCACCTGGCAATTAGATTGAAAGATATATTTTTTAATATTTTCTGATTTTCTATTTAACTATTTATTTAAATTTCTATTTTATGATTGGATATTAGAAATGAGTATGGATTGCTAACATGGGCCTTTGATTAATTTGAATCAACGATTCAGATTGAATCAAAGAAGCACACAAAGAAACACATCTTTTTTTAATAAATTAAAATGCCTATAATGTTGTTTTTATATGATTTAATCGTTTTAAAATAATTTAAATCAATTGAATCAAATAAAACTCACATCTTTTTAAATAATCATGATAAAATTAAAATAATAACATGGAAAATTTTATTTATTCAATCTCACTATTTTGACGAAAGATCAAAATTAAAACGACTAAAAATGAATAAAAGTCGGGCAAAAATTTGCTCGAAAAATTAAATCGGATGCATGAAAATGATCAATGCAAAATATACTTATTGAAAAAATACAGCGTTTCTTCAAATTCTGAAATAAGTTTGCATCGGTTAAAAGGCCCAAGCGGGTCAAAACGCAACTGAAACAGCTGCTGAAAAATACAACGAGCACACCAGGTTAAACTACATGAACCGTAGAAAGGTAACGTGTAAAGAGGTAACGTGGAAAGATCCTTTTATTTCTTTTTCTTTCCCTCATTTTATTTTGTACCGTTGGAGAGGAGTGTGGAATGAGAGGACCACTTGTCAGCCATGTACCACTCACAAGAAGATAAGATTGCCACGTGGCACCTGGCAATTAGATTGAAAGATATATTTTTTAATATTTTCTGATTTTCTATTTAACTATTTATTTAAATTTCTATTTTATGATTGGATATTAGAAATGAGTATGGATTGCTAACATGGGCCTTTGATTAATTTGAATCAACGATTCAGATTGAATCAAAGAAGCACACAAAGAAACACATTTTTTTTTAATAAATTAAAATGCCTATAATGTTGTTTTATATGATTTAATCGTTTTAAAATAATTTAAATCAATTGAATCAAATAAAACTCACATCTTTTTAAATAATCATGATAAAATTAAAATAATAACATGGAAAATTTTATTTATTCAATCTCACTATTTTGACGAAAGATCAAAATTAAAACGACTAAAAATGAATAAAAGTCGGGCAAAAATTTGCTCGAAAAATTAAATCGGATGCATGAAAATGATCAATGCAAAATATACTTATTGAAAAAATACAGCGTTTCTTCAAATTCTGAAATAAGTTTGCATCGGTTAAAAGGCCCAGGCGGGTCAAAACGCAACTGAAACAGCTGCTGAAAAATACAACGAGCACACCAGGTTAAACTACATGAACCGTAGAAAGGTAACGTGTAAAGAGGTAACGTGGAAAGATCCTTTTATTTCTTTTTCTTTCCCTCATTTTATTTTGTACCGTTGGAGAGGAGTGTGGAATGAGAGGACCACTTGTCAGCCATGTACCACTCACAAGAAGATAAGATTGCCACGTGGCACCTGGCAATTAGATTGAAAGATATATTTTTTAATATTTTCTGATTTTCTATTTAACTATTTATTTAAATTTCTATTTTATGATTGGATATTAGAAATGAGTATGGATTGCTAACATGGGCCTTTGATTAATTTGAATCAACGATTCAGATTGAATCAAAGAAGCACACAAAGAAACACATCTTTTTTTAATAAATTAAAATGCCTATAATTTTGTTTTATATGATTTAATCGTTTTAAAATAATTTAAATCAATTGAATCAAATAAAACTCACAACTTTTTAAATAATCATGATAAAATTAAAATAATAACATGGAAAATTTTATTTATTCAATCTCACTATTTTGACGAAAGATCAAAATTAAAACGACTAAAAATGAACAAAAGTCGGGCAAAAATTTGTTCGAAAAATTAAATCGGATGCATGAAAATGATCAATGCAAAATATACTTATTGAAAAAATACAGCGTTTCTTCAAATTCTGAAATAAGTTTGCATCGGTTAAAAGGCCCAGGCGGGTCAAAACGCAACTGAAACAGCTGCTGAAAAATACAACGAGCACACCAGGTTAAACTACATGAACCGTAGAAAGGTAACGTGTAAAGAGGTAACGTGGAAAGATCCTTTTATTTCTTTTTCTTTCCCTCATTTTATTTTGTACCGTTGGAGAGGAGTGTGGAATGAGAGGATTACTTGCCAGCCATGTACCACTCACAAGAAGATAAGATTGCCACGTGGCACCTGGCAATTAGATTGAAAGATATATTTTTTAATATTTTCTGATTTTCTATTTAACTATTTATTTAAATTTCTATTTTATGATTGGATATTAGAAATGAGTATGGATTGCTAACATGGGCCTTTGATTAATTTGAATCAACGATTCAGATTGAATCAAAGAAGCACACAAAGAAACACATCTTTTTTTAATAAATTAAAATGCCTATAATGTTGTTTTTATATGATTTAATCGTTTTAAAATAATTTAAATCAATTGAATCAAATAAAACTCACATCTTTTTAAATAATCATGATAAAATTAAAATAATAACATGGAAAATTTTATTTATTCAATCTCACTATTTTGACGAAAGATCAAAATTAAAACGACTAAAAATGAATAAAAGTCGGGCAAAAATTTGCTCGAAAAATTAAATCGGATGCATGAAAATGATCAATGCAAAATATACTTATTGAAAAAATACAGCGTTTCTTCAAATTCTGAAATAAGTTTGCATCGGTTAAAAGGCCCAAGCGGGTCAAAACGCAACTGAAACAGCTGCTGAAAAATACAACGAGCACACCAGGTTAAACTACATGAACCGTAGAAAGGTAACGTGTAAAGAGGTAACGTGGAAAGATCCTTTTATTTCTTTTTCTTTCCCTCATTTTATTTTGTACCGTTGGAGAGGAGTGTGGAATGAGAGGACCACTTGTCAGCCATGTACCACTCACAAGAAGATAAGATTGCCACGTGGCACCTGGCAATTAGATTGAAAGATATATTTTTTAATATTTTCTGATTTTCTATTTAACTATTTATTTAAATTTCTATTTTATGATTGGATATTAGAAATGAGTATGGATTGCTAACATGGGCCTTTGATTAATTTGAATCAACGATTCAGATTGAATCAAAGAAGCACACAAAGAAACACATCTTTTTTTAATAAATTAAAATGCCTATAATGTTGTTTTTATATGATTTAATCGTTTTAAAATAATTTAAATCAATTGAATCAAATAAAACTCACATCTTTTTAAATAATCATGATAAAATTAAAATAATAACATGGAAAATTTTATTTATTCAATCTCACTATTTTGACGAAAGATCAAAATTAAAACGACTAAAAATGAATAAAAGTCGGGCAAAAATTTGCTCGAAAAATTAAATCGGATACATGAAAATGATCAATGCAAAATATACTTATTGAAAAAATACAGCGTTTCTTCAAATTCTGAAATAAGTTTGCACCGGTTAAAAGGCTCAGGCGGGTCAAAACGCAACTGAAACAGCTGCTGAAAAATACCACGAGCACACCAGGTTAAACTACATGAACCGTAGAAAGGTAACGTGGAAAGAGGTAAGGTGGAAAGATCCTTTTATTTTTTTTCTTTCCCTCTTTTATTTTGTACCGTTGGAGAGGAGTGTGGAATGAGAGGACCACTTGTCAGCCATGTACCACTCACAAGAAGATAAGATTGCCACGTGGCACCTGGCAATTAGATTGAAAGATATATTTTTTAATATTTTCTGATTTTCTATTTAACTATTTATTTAAATTTCTATTTTATGATTGGATATTAGAAATGAGTATGGATTGCTAACATGGGCCTTTGATTAATTTGAATCAACGATTCAGATTGAATCAAAGAAGCACACAAAGAAACACATCTTTTTTTTAATAAATTAAAATGCCTATAATGTTGTTTTTATATGATTTAATCGTTTTAAAATAATTTAAATCAATTGAATCAAATAAAACTCACATCTTTTTAAATAATCATGATAAAATTAAAATAATAACATGGAAAATTTTATTTATTCAATCTCACTATTTTGACGAAAGATCAAAATTAAAACGACTAAAAATGAATAAAAGTCGGGCAAAAATTTGCTCGAAAAATTAAATCGGATGCATGAAAATGATCAATGCAAAATATACTTATTGAAAAAATACAGCGTTTCTTCAAATTCTGAAATAAGTTTGCATCGGTTAAAAGGCTCAGGCGGGTCAAAACGCAACTGAAACAGCTGCTGAAAAATACAACGAGCACACCAGGTTAAACTACATGAACCGTAGAAAGGTAACGTGTAAAGAGGTAACGTGGAAAGATCCTTTTATTTCTTTTTCTTTCCCTCATTTTATTTTGTACCGTTGGAGAGGAGTGTGGAATGAGAGGATCACTTGTCAGCCATGTACCACTCACAAGAAGATAAGATTGCCACGTGGCACCTGGCAATTAGATTGAAAGATATATTTTTTAATATTTTCTGATTTTCTATTTAACTATTTATTTAAATTTCTATTTTATGATTGGATATTAGAAATGAGTATGGATTGCTAACATGGGCCTTTGATTAATTTGAATCAACGATTCAGATTGAATCAAAGAAGCACACAAAGAAACACATCTTTTTTTAATAAATTAAAATGCCTATAATGTTGTTTTTATATGATTTAATCGTTTTAAAATAATTTAAATCAATTGAATCAAATAAAACTCACATCTTTTTAAATAATCATGATAAAATTAAAATAATAACATGGAAAATTTTATTTATTCAATCTCACTATTTTGACGAAAGATCAAAATTAAAACGACTAAAAATGAATAAAAGTCGGGCAAAAATTTGCTCGAAAAATTAAATCGGATGCATGAAAATGATCAATGCAAAATATACTTATTGAAAAAATACAGCGTTTCTTCAAATTCTGAAATAAGTTTGCATCGGTTAAAAGGCCCAAGCGGGTCAAAACGCAACTGAAACAGCTGCTGAAAAATACAACGAGCACACCAGGTTAAACTACATGAACCGTAGAAAGGTAACGTGTAAAGAGGTAACGTGGAAAGATCCTTTTATTTCTTTTTCTTTCCCTCATTTTATTTTGTACCGTTGGAGAGGAGTGTGGAATGAGAGGATCACTTGTCAGCCATGTACCACTCACAAGAAGATAAGATTGCCACGTGGCACCTGGCAATTAGATTGAAAGATATATTTTTTAATATTTTCTGATTTTCTATTTAACTATTTATTTAAATTTCTATTTTATGATTGGATATTAGAAATGAGTATGGATTGCTAACATGGGCCTTTGATTAATTTGAATCAACGATTCAGATTGAATCAAAGAAGCACACAAAGAAACACATTTTTTTTTAATAAATTAAAATGCCTATAATGTTGTTTTTATATGATTTAATCGTTTTAAAATAATTTAAATCAATTGAATCAAATAAAACTCACATCTTTTTAAATAATCATGATAAAATTAAAATAATAACATGGAAAATTTTATTTATTCAATCTCACTATTTTGACGAAAGATCAAAATTAAAACGACTAAAAATGAATAAAAGTCGGGCAAAAATTTGCTCGAAAAATTAAATCGGATGCATGAAAATGATCAATGCAAAATATACTTATTGAAAAAATACAGCGTTTCTTCAAATTCTGAAATAAGTTTGCACCGGTTAAAAGGCTCAAGCGGGTCAAAACGCAACTGAAACAGCTGCTGAAAAATACCACGAGCACACCAGGTTAAACTACATGAACCGTAGAAAGGTAACGTGGAAAGAGGTAAGGTGGAAAGATCCTTTTATTTTTTTTTCTTTCCCTCATTTTATTTTGTACCGTTGGAGAGGAGTGTGGAATGAGAGGACCACTTGTCAGCCATGTACCACTCACAAGAAGATAAGATTGCCACGTGGCACCTGGCAATTAGATTGAAAGATATATTTTTTAATATTTTCTGATTTTCTATTTAACTATTTATTTAAATTTCTATTTTATGATTGGATATTAGAAATGAGTATGGATTGCTAACATGGGCCTTTGATTAATTTGAATCAACGATTCAGATTGAATCAAAGAAGCACACAAAGAAACACATCTTTTTTTAATAAATTAAAATGCCTATAATTTTGTTTTTATATGATTTAATCGTTTTAAAATAATTTAAATCAATTGAATCAAATAAAACTCACAACTTTTTAAATAATCATGATAAAATTAAAATAATAACATGGAAAATTTTATTTATTCAATCTCACTATTTTGACGAAAGATCAAAATTAAAACGACTAAAAATGAACAAAAGTCGGGTAAAAATTTGTTCGAAAAATTAAATCGGATGCATGAAAATGATCAATGCAAAATATACTTATTGAAAAAATACAGCGTTTCTTCAAATTCTGAAATAAGTTTGCATCGGTTAAAAGGCCCAGGCGGGTCAAAACGCAACTGAAACAGCTGCTGAAAAATACAACGAGCACACCAGGTTAAACTACATGAACCGTAGAAAGGTAACGTGTAAAGAGGTAACGTGGAAAGATCCTTTTATTTCTTTTTCTTTCCCTCATTTTATTTTGTACCGTTGGAGAGGAGTGTGGAATGAGAGGATTACTTGCCAGCCATGTACCACTCACAAGAAGATAAGATTGCCACGTGGCACCTGGCAATTAGATTGAAAGATATATTTTTTAATATTTTCTGATTTTCTATTTAACTATTTATTTAAATTTCTATTTTATGATTGGATATTAGAAATGAGTATGGATTGCTAACATGGGCCTTTGATTAATTTGAATCAACGATTCAGATTGAATCAAAGAAGCACACAAAGAAACACATCTTTTTTTAATAAATTAAAATGCCTATAATGTTGTTTTTATATGATTTAATCGTTTTAAAATAATTTAAATCAATTGAATCAAATAAAACTCACATCTTTTTAAATAATCATGATAAAATTAAAATAATAACATGGAAAATTTTATTTATTCAATCTCACTATTTTGACGAAAGATCAAAATTAAAACGACTAAAAATGAATAAAAGTCGGGCAAAAATTTGCTCGAAAAATTAAATCGGATGCATGAAAATGATCAATGCAAAATATACTTATTGAAAAAATACAGCGTTTCTTCAAATTCTGAAATAAGTTTGCATCGGTTAAAAGGCCCAAGCGGGTCAAAACGCAACTGAAACAGCTGCTGAAAAATACAACGAGCACACCAGGTTAAACTACATGAACCGTAGAAAGGTAACGTGTAAAGAGGTAACGTGGAAAGATCCTTTTATTTCTTTTTCTTTCCCTCATTTTATTTTGTACCGTTGGAGAGGAGTGTGGAATGAGAGGACCACTTGTCAGCCATGTACCACTCACAAGAAGATAAGATTGCCACGTGGCACCTGGCAATTAGATTGAAAGATATATTTTTTAATATTTTCTGATTTTCTATTTAACTATTTATTTAAATTTCTATTTTATGATTGGATATTAGAAATGAGTATGGATTGCTAACATGGGCCTTTGATTAATTTGAATCAACGATTCAGATTGAATCAAAGAAGCACACAAAGAAACACATCTTTTTTTTAATAAATTAAAATGCCTATAATGTTGTTCTTATATGATTTAATCGTTTTAAAATAATTTAAATCAATTGAATCAAATAAAACTCACATCTTTTTAAATAATCATGATAAAATTAAAATAATAACATGGAAAATTTTATTTATTCAATCTCACTATTTTGACGAAAGATCAAAATTAAAACGACTAAAAATGAATAAAAGTCGGGCAAAAATTTGCTCGAAAAATTAAATCGGATGCATGAAAATGATCAATGCAAAATATACTTATTGAAAAAATACAGCGTTTCTTCAAATTCTGAAATAAGTTTGCACCGGTTAAAAGGCTCAGGCGGGTCAAAACGCAACTGAAACAGCTGCTGAAAAATACCACAAGCACACCAGGTTAAACTACATGAACCGTAGAAAGGTAACGTGGAAAGAGGTAAGGTGGAAAGATCCTTTTATTTTTTTTTCTTTCCCTCTTTTAATTTTGTACCGTTGGAGAGGAGTGTGGAATGAGAGGACCACTTGTCAGCCATGTACCACTCACAAGAAGATAAGATTGCCACGTGGCACCTGGCAATTAGATTGAAAGATATATTTTTTAATATTTTCTGATTTTCTATTTAACTATTTATTTAAATTTCTATTTTATGATTGGATATTAGAAATGAGTATTGATTGCTAACATGGGCCTTTGATTAATTTGAATCAACGATTCAGATTGAATCAAAGAAGCACACAAAGAAACACATCTTTTTTTAATAAATTAAAATGCCTATAATGTTGTTTTATATGATTTAATCGTTTTAAAATAATTTAAATCAATTGAATCAAATAAAACTCACATCTTTTTAAATAATCATGATAAAATTAAAATAATAACATGGAAAATTTTATTTATTCAATCTCACTATTTTGACGAAAGATCAAAATTAAAACGACTAAAAATGAATAAAAGTCGGGCAAAAATTTGCTCGAAAAATTAAATCGGATGCATGAAAATGATCAATGCAAAATATACTTATTGAAAAAATACAGCGTTTCTTCAAATTCTGAAATAAGTTTGCATCGGTTAAAAGGCTCAGGCGGGTCAAAACGCAACTGAAACAGCTGCTGAAAAATACAACGAGCACACCAGGTTAAACTACATGAACCGTAGAAAGGTAACGTGTAAAGAGGTAACGTGGAAAGATCCTTTTATTTCTTTTTCTTTCCCTCATTTTATTTTGTACCGTTGGAGAGGAGTGTGGAATGAGAGGATCACTTGTCAGCCATGTACCACTCACAAGAAGATAAGATTGCCACGTGGCACCTGGCAATTAGATTGAAAGATATATTTTTAATATTTTCTGATTTTCTATTTAACTATTTATTTAAATTTCTATTTTATGATTGGATATTAGAAATGAGTATGGATTGCTAACATGGGCCTTTGATTAATTTGAATCAACGATTCAGATTGAATCAAAGAAGCACACAAAGAAACACATTTTTTTTTAATAAATTAAAATGCCTATAATGTTGTTTTATATGATTTAATCGTTTTAAAATAATTTAAATCAATTGAATCAAATAAAACTCACATCTTTTTAAATAATCATGATAAAATTAAAATAATAACATGGAAAATTTTATTTATTCAATCTCACTATTTTGACGAAAGATCAAAATTAAAACGACTAAAAATGAATAAAAGTCGGGCAAAAATTTGCTCGAAAAATTAAATCGGATGCATGAAAATGATCAATGCAAAATATACTTATTGAAAAAATACAGCGTTTCTTCAAATTCTGAAATAAGTTTGCACCGGTTAAAAGGCTCAAGCGGGTCAAAACGCAACTGAAACAGCTGCTGAAAAATACCACAAGCACACCAGGTTAAACTACATGAACCGTAGAAAGGTAACGTGGAAAGAGGTAACGTGGAAAGATCCTTTTATTTTTTTTCTTTCCCTCATTTTATTTTGTACCGTTGGAGAGGAGTGTGGAATGAGAGGACCACTTGCCAGCCATGTACCACTCACAAGAAGATAAGATTGCCACGTGGCACCTGGCAATTAGATTGAAAGATATATTTTTTAATATTTTCTGATTTTCTATTTAACTATTTATTTAAATTTCTATTTTATGATTGGATATTAGAAATGAGTATGGATTGCTAACATGGGCCTTTGATTAATTTGAATCAACGATTCAGATTGAATCAAAGAAGCACACAAAGAAACACATCTTTTTTTTAATAAATTAAAATGCCTATAATGTTGTTTTTATATGATTTAATCGTTTTAAAATAATTTAAATCAATTGAATCAAATAAAACTCACAACTTTTTAAATAATCATGATAAAATTAAAATAATAACATGGAAAATTTTATTTATTCAATCTCACTATTTTGACGAAAGATCAAAATTAAAACGACTAAAAATGAATAAAAGTCGGGCAAAAATTTGCTCGAAAAATTAAATCGGATGCATGAAAATGATCAATGCAAAATATACTTATTGAAAAAATACAGCGTTTCTTCAAATTCTGAAATAAGTTTGCACCGGTTAAAAGGCTCAGGCGGGTCAAAACGCAACTGAAACAGCTGCTGAAAAATACAACGAGCACACCAGGTTAAACTACATGAACCGTAGAAAGGTAACGTGGAAAGAGGTAACGTGGAAAGGTCCTTTTATTTCTTTTTCTTTCCCTCTTTTAATTTTGTACCGTTAGAGAGGAGTGTGGAGTGAGAGGACCACTTCTCAACCATGTACCACTCACAAGAAGATAAGATTGCCACGTGGCACCTGGCAATTAGATTGAAAGATATATTTTTTAATATTTTCTGATTTTCTATTTAACTATTTATTTAAATTTCTATTTTATGATTGGATATTAGAAATGAGTATTGATTGCTAACATGGGCCTTTGATTAATTTGAATCAACGATTCAGATTGAATCAAAGAAGCACACAAAGAAACACATCTTTTTTTTAATAAATTAAAATGCCTATAATGTTGTTCTTATATGATTTAATCGTTTTAAAATAATTTAAATCAATTGAATCAAATAAAACTCACATCTTTTTAAATAATCATGATAAAATTAAAATAATAACATGGAAAATTTTATTTATTCAATCTCACTATTTTGACGAAAGATCAAAATTAAAACGACTAAAAATGAATAAAAGTCGGGCAAAAATTTGCTCGAAAAATTAAATCGGATGCATGAAAATGATCAATGCAAAATATACTTATTGAAAAAATACAGCGTTTCTTCAAATTCTGAAATAAGTTTGCATCGGTTAAAAGGCCCAAGCGGGTCAAAACGCAACTGAAACAGCTGCTGAAAAATACAACGAGCACACCAGGTTAAACTACATGAACCGTAGAAAGGTAACGTGTAAAGAGGTAACGTGGAAAGATCCTTTTATTTCTTTTTCTTTCCCTCATTTTATTTTGTACCGTTGGAGAGGAGTGTGGAATGAGAGGATCACTTGTCAGCCATGTACCACTCACAAGAAGATAAGATTGCCACGTGGCACCTGGCAATTAGATTGAAAGATATATTTTTTAATATTTTCTGATTTTCTATTTAACTATTTATTTAAATTTCTATTTTATGATTGGATATTAGAAATGAGTATGGATTGCTAACATGGGCCTTTGATTAATTTGAATCAACGATTCAGATTGAATCAAAGAAGCACACAAAGAAACACATCTTTTTTTAATAAATTAAAATGCCTATAATGTTGTTTTTATATGATTTAATCGTTTTAAAATAATTTAAATCAATTGAATCAAATAAAACTCACATCTTTTTAAATAATCATGATAAAATTAAAATAATAACATGGAAAATTTTATTTATTCAATCTCACTATTTTGACGAAAGATCAAAATTAAAACGACTAAAAATGAATAAAAGTCGGGCAAAAATTTGCTCGAAAAATTAAATCGGATGCATGAAAATGATCAATGCAAAATATACTTATTGAAAAAATACAGCGTTTCTTCAAATTCTGAAATAAGTTTGCATCGGTTAAAAGGCTCAGGCGGGTCAAAACGCAACTGAAACAGCTGCTGAAAAATACAACGAGCACACCAGGTTAAACTACATGAACCGTAGAAAGGTAACGTGGAAAGAGGTAACGTGGAAAGGTCCTTTTATTTCTTTTTCTTTCCCTCATTTTATTTTGTACCGTTGGAGAGGAGTGTGGAATGAGAGGACCACTTGTCAGCCATGTACCACTCACAAGAAGATAAGATTGCCACGTGGCACCTGGCAATTAGATTGAAAGATATATTTTTTAATATTTTCTGATTTTCTATTTAACTATTTATTTAAATTTCTATTTTATGATTGGATATTAGAAATGAGTATGGATTGCTAACATGGGCCTTTGATTAATTTGAATCAACGATTCAGATTGAATCAAAGAAGCACACAAAGAAACACATCTTTTTTTAATAAATTAAAATGCCTATAATGTTGTTTTTATATGATTTAATCGTTTTAAAATAATTTAAATCAATTGAATCAAATAAAACTCACAACTTTTTAAATAATCATGATAAAATTAAAATAATAACATGGAAAATTTTATTTATTCAATCTCACTATTTTGACGAAAGATCAAAATTAAAACGACTAAAAATGAATAAAAGTCGGGCAAAAATTTGCTCGAAAAATTAAATCGGATGCATGAAAATGATCAATGCAAAATATACTTATTGAAAAAATACAGCGTTTCTTCAAATTCTGAAATAAGTTTGCACCTGTTAAAAGGCTCAGGCGGGTCAAAACGCAACTGAAACAGCTGCTGAAAAATACAACGAGCACACCAGGTTAAACTACATGAACCGTAGAAAGGTAAGGTGGAAAGGTCCTTTTATTTCTTTTTCTTTCCCTCTTTTTATTTTGTACCGTTGAAGAGGAGTGTGTAGTGAGAGGACCACTTGCCAACCATGTACCACTCACAAGAAGATAAGATTGCCACGTGGCACCTGGCAATTAGATTGAAAGATATATTTTTTAATATTTTCTGATTTTTTATTTAACTATTTATTTAAATTTCTATTTTATGATTGGATATTAGAAATGAGTATGGATTGCTAACATGGGCCTTTGATTAATTTGAATCAACGATTCAGATTGAATCAAAGAAGCACACAAAGAAACACATCTTTTTTTAATAAATTAAAATGCCTATAATGTTGTTTTTATATGATTTAATCGTTTTAAAATAATTTAAATCAATTGAATAAAATAAACTCACAACTTTTTAAATAATCATGATAAAATTAAAATAATAACATGGAAAATTTTATTTATTCAATCTCACTATTTTGACGAAAGATCAAAATTAAAACGACTAAAAATGAATAAAAGTCGGGCAAAAATTTGCTCGAAAAATTAAATCGGATGCATGAAAATGATCAATGCAAAATATACTTATTGAAAAAATACAGCGTTTCTTCAAATTCTGAAATAAGTTTGCACCGGTTAAAAGGCTCAAGCGGGTCAAAACGCAACTGAAACAGCTGCTGAAAAATACAACGAGCACACCAGGTTAAACTACATGAACCGTAGAAAGGTAACGTGTAAAGAGGTAACGTGGAAAGATCCTTTTATTTCTTTTTCTTTCCCTCATTTTATTTTGTACCGTTGGAGAGGAGTGTGGAATGAGAGGATCACTTGTCAGCCATGTACCACTCACAAGAAGATAAGATTGCCACGTGGCACCTGGCAATTAGATTGAAAGATATATTTTTAATATTTTCTGATTTTCTATTTAACTATTTATTTAAATTTCTATTTTATGATTGGATATTAGAAATGAGTATGGATTGCTAACATGGGCCTTTGATTAATTTGAATCAACGATTCAGATTGAATCAAAGAAACACACAAAGAAACACATCTTTTTTAATAAATTAAAATGCCTATAATGTTGTTTTATATGATTTAATCGTTTTAAAATAATTTAAATCAATTGAATCAAATATAAAACTCACATCTTTTTAAATAATCATGATAAAATTAAAATAATAACATGGAAAATTTTATTTATTCAATCTCACTATTTTGACGAAAGATCAAAATTAAAACGACTAAAAATGAATAAAAGTCGGGCAAAAATTTGCTCGAAAAATTAAATCGGATGCATGAAAATGATCAATGCAAAATATACTTATTGAAAAAATACAACGTTTCTTCAAATTCTGAAATAAGTTTGCACCGGTTAAAAGGCTCAAGCGGGTCAAAACGCAACTGAAACAGCTGCTGAAAAATACAACGAGCACACCAGGTTAAACTACATGAACCGTAGAAAGGTAACGTGGAAAGAGGTAACGTGGAAAGATCCTTTTATTTCTTTTTCTTTCCCTCTTTTAATTTGTACCGTTGGAGAGGAGTGTGGAGT